>NC_051184.2:15051003-15351837 GCF_013339695.2 Rhipicephalus sanguineus
CACCGTTCGAGGTTGCCGTGGATCAAAGTGCAGACAGAATAGTAACAACGGTTGGAGTTTTATGTCCCAAAACCCTGATATGATTATGACAGACGCCGTAGTGGAATGCTCCGGAAATTTCGACCACCTTGGGTTATTTACCGTGCATCTAAATCTAAGCACACGGGCCTCTGGCTTCTAACCTCCATAGAAATGCGGCCGCCGCGGTCGTGATTTGATCCCGCGACCTTCGGCTCAGCAGCCAAGCGCCATAAGCACTAGACCACTACGGCGGGTGCAGGGAGAATATAATTAAAAATAGACCAGGTTGCCTTTCGTAATACAAACTAAAGCTTCTCAGAGCCAATGATGTTTTTTGCCCAAAGAAAAGCATTGGAATTGCACTTAGGAAGTTCGAAAAACATACTTGGCTAAGAAAAGGAAAAAAAAAAGAAACGTTCGTATTGCAGTTATAAATGCTTGCTTTCACGATAATTACACATAAAATGAATATTACGCCATTTCGCTAAACCAGTTGCACGTTGTAGACTTGAACAAATACAATGAAAGAGGACTTCTAGCCCAACACAATTTCCCAATGTTTGCATGTTTTCGCACAAGGCAAACTCAGCCTCATGGTTTTCACCTTTTATGGCAGTATGCGAAACGCCCAATATTGCAGTGATTGCAGATACCATAAATATGGCAGATTCATGCACCTAAATCGATAAAGGCGCACGAGTTGTCTTTATGCGCGCACCCTCCTTGAAAGCGACGTGCGCGATGCTTTGCTTCTTCCAAAGTCAGAAATGGAGACACGTTAACGAGCTTTTCCGAGATGGCTACCCATGACGCACAAATTACTGTTCATCTCTGCTGAGCGTCATAAGTTCACATTAGGTACGTCGCGATATCGCGAGGGAAGCCTAAAAGAGGTTAAAACTTACAAGTGCAGCGAGACGAATTCCCGTCCCAGTAACGGGCGTTAGCACGGAATTGCAAAAGGCTTGCCCCCTCCCCTCCAAGTCACACTAGCGCTCCCCTTCTCCCCCAGCCGCGATGCAACACGGATGACCGCGTTCATCATATATCGTGCGTTAAAAAGAGAGAGAAATGAAAACTGAACGAAATAAATAAGAGGGGGGTGAAGGCGTTGTTACGTAATTAAGAGGCTATCTCCGGTTGGCTACCACGCACCGAGAGAGGCAAAGAAAAAAGCAAAGAAAGTGCGGATGAGCAATATGGCATCACCTTACAGTTAATAGACGCGCCATGTCATCACGTGCATTGTCCGTGTCACACGCAGAGACATACAACGTCAGATAGCGCACATTGTCACACAGTCACAATTCATCGCACAATCGGGCCTCCTATAGTGACGCAACCGCTTGCGCTGATGTGCGTGTGTAGGAAAGCGGCCATCAAATTGCTTTCTGCGAGTAATAAAAAAAAAAGAAGAAGTTATGCGTGACTTTAACCGACCTAACTTACTATGCTTTACTCTCTACCCTCCTCCTCCTCACCATCCTTCGCTATGCTGCGAACATCAACAGGCCCGTTTGAGCTCGGCTTTAAGGTCTCCGCTGTAATAGCCTATACCAGGGGTCGGCAACCTGCGGCCTCCGGCACGACGTCAGAATTAACACCCCTACCCTTGTCACTTCCCATCCGAAGGCCGACGTGACAATTTTCCTCAAAAGGGGAACAAAATAAAGATCGCTCTCAGTTGGCATCGTCTTCACAGTTAGCCAGGTAACGTCTTCCCTTCCTTTCTTTGCACAGCCTGCCTTTCCTTTCCCTCCTGTTCCTTCCTGCTTTGCACAGGTGGCAAGAAAGATTCTTTGTGGAAATAATAGGTCCGGGAAAGACGTTCTTCAAGAAAAAGGGGAACTCGTGTCCGGCATGCTCGCAGACGTTCAGGCTTTTGAGCTGAAACTCAACCTTTTCCAACAGCAGGCTGTAATCTTCGTCACCTCCCTTCCCGCAAAAGTTCTGTGGGAGATACGAGCACACCGCTTCCCACAGAAAAACTCTGTCAGATATTATGGGGTTTAAAAAGGCAGTTCCAAGTTAGGTTTCTGGATTTTCAAAAAACATTCGAGAAGCATCCGACTATTTCAGAATGTGAAATATGTACCAGTTGGAACTGGCTGATTTGCAGACAGACGATGAGCTCAAAAGACTCATTTGATGCGAAAGACGCTGCGAAGTTTTACGCTGGCCTCACAGACTCAAAAATTTCGAGTTTGAGGAAGCTGGCAGCAGCAGTGTTCGGCAGTGCATACGTCTGCGAACAGACTCACGATAACGAAGTTCATGAAATCAAACTTCCGTTCCCGATTAACCGATGAACACCTCCACGAACTTCTGCGTCTGTCGGTGAGCAACCTTGATGTAGAAATTTGCGAGTTGGCTAAGAATTTTCAGCACCAAAACTCGCATTTAAAGAGTTTTTTTCTTTGTGCTTGTAACCTATGTTTGTAATTTTCAACTTTGTGAGATGCTTGCTGAAAATAATTATGGCTTTATTCCGGTTTTGTAACGATTATTGTCAATTCGCGGAACTTCATCTCTCTACCTGCAAAACAGCCCTCCCCCCCCCCCCCCCCCCATCCCCGGCCCAGTGCCCCAAAAGGTTGCCGACCCCTGGCCTGTAGTATCAAAGAGCTACATATATGTTTAAAAGGGAATGCGTGTCTGTTCTGCAAGGCTGAGAGCAGTGGTGAAGCACAGCGCTGCACTAGCAAAATGCCTCGGGTGACAAGATGTCTGTTCTTCATTGTTGCGACCTTGGTGCCAACGCTCCCTTCGCTGTCATCAATCATACGCCTGGGGCAAACCCAGCTAATCCCCCCGAAGAAGGTTCTTGCTTTGTTGCTCTTCGCTTGCAGTAACAAGCGCCTTTAGCAGAGACCCGGGAATTATTTGTAAAACTGAAGGCATTCGTAAAAAACTACGCAATGCATTGCGCATTCCTGAGCGCGGCGCAGACATGCGGCAGCAAGTGCTAAAGCAGCTGAGCATGAAAGCACGCCGCACTGAGAAGTGGACGGCACTCTTGCTTGACAGAAGCGAGCACTCGTGAAAGCTCCGCTTGGCTGCCACTGAGAGAACCTACTCGATAATTCATTTACTTCGACGATTGACGCAACGCTTTTGCACTGAGCGATCAATCAATTACGGCTGCGGATCTAGTGAGGGAAAAAAAAAAGCTCGAAGAACGTGGACATATTATTAGGAAATGGCGCCTCAGGGAGGATTTAGATATAGATATATAAAACGAGGGAAAATGACAGCATACTGGCGAACGTAGAGATAAATGAAATCTCAAAGCGACAGCGCTTTAGTACGACACAACGATGGGGGTCTGAAGAGAGATAACGAATTATATATCTTCTGCACTTTTATAAACTTTTTAGGCCTAATAGCAATATGTAAGTCATAACTGTGTCCCTCGCAATTCTGGGCTGATCGTAGCCAGGATGACGCCACTGATATTGCCAAACAAAGAAAAAGAAAAAGAAGCCAGTAGTTTGCACTACGACGCACGAAGCTTGGCGCAGCGAAGCACGGACACGAGCTTCGAAATACGCGGCTTCCTCCTCGAGAGTACGCACTTTCTTAGGACGCCCCACGATTATCTGGACACGGATATGCGTGCGATGTCTCCGTCGGTGGGCGTGACTTAGATACTGCGCATGCGCGGCTTGGCCAGGTGGTGCGGTATCTGGTCGCTAGACGATGGGATGCTTGCTTCCTCTTTCTACCTTTTTTTCTGTCTTTCCGCAATTCTCTTTCTCATTCTTTCTGTGCTACGCTTTACTCTCTCCCTTCCTCCTCACGCTCACTTCCCTTTCCCACCCCCTTGCTACACTACACTTTACAAAGCTATGCTATGCTCCGCTAGCGTGCCTGGATAGCCGAGTAGTTAGGACGCTCGCCTTCGGATCGAGGGTACGTGGGTTCGAATCCCACCTTGTGAACATCAGAGTAAAGTAGACCCTGGAAGCTGTGGCTCATGCCCACACTGGGGGAGTGGCCAAGAACCGGTTAGTCTTTAAAGGCAAATTTGAAATTGGAGTTCAAACTTTAATTAATACGGAAGAAGTATAAATGAATTAGAGTTAAGGTTATTAAAATAATCAATCAATCAATCAATCAATCAATCAATCAATCAATCAATCAATCAATCAATCAATCAATCAATCAATCAATCAACCAACCAATCAATCAATCAATCAATCAATCAATCAATCAATCAATCAATCAATCAATCAATCAATCAATCAATCAATCAATCAATTATTTAACGTGCCCAGGAACAACCGTAAGGTCTTTGTGCAGGCGCACGCAAAAAAAACAATAAAAATAAACTATACAATACAGACAGTCTTCAGAAATAAAAAGAGCAAATACACGTAGACAAAGAGAAATGAACACAAAAGGGGAGGAGTAAAATAAGACAACACGAGAAATATTGAAGGGGAATGAAAAATCAGATTGCATATATACAACTATGCGGAAAGACGGAGAAGGGAAGACTTTGTACATTGTGCCATACTATGTCAAAACAGTACAAAGCTCGGATAAAAACAATGATTGTGGACTATGAAAAATGTCAAGATCAAGAAAATTAACATTATAGAGACTTTGTATTCTGTGAACGGTAGAGTGTTGGAAGAAGCAGGCAGGTACATGAAACGGTCTGTTCTCTCTGGTTAACTTACGCGGAATTCGAAAATTAACACAATTGAGAAGTACAGGGCAGGATATGATACCGTGGACTAGCTTGTAAAGAAACAAGAGATCAGAACGATTTCGTCGGCAGTGAAGTGATGGCAATGATAATAATTCAGCAGTATTTGAACGAGATTTTTTAGCAAAGCGATGGTTATATATGCTAAGGAATTTTTTCTGGACTCGTTCAATGGTGTTACCGCTGGATTGAGCAACGCCATTCCATATCACGGACGCATGCTCCAGTTGAGGAAGACATAGCGCGGTGTACAATTTTCGGAAGGGCATAGGAGAACGGAATTCTCTAGACAATCTGCAAACACAGCCTAGGGTGCGAAGACCCCGCAAAGCAACACGCTTAGCGTGAGCAGAAAAGGTTAACGTGCTATCAACAACAACACCAAGATCACTGATCTCATAAACCTTGCATAAGGACACAGAATTGACAGAGTATTGAAATGACACGCTAGATGTTTTGCGAGTGATAGACATGAATTTTGTCTTCGAGGCATTCAGAGAAAGGTTATTAGCGTTGCACCATTCGGAAAAAGAGCGCAAATCTGACTGCAGCAAGCGACAGTCGTTAACTGAATGAATTTCCTTAAAAATCTTGATGTCATCGGCATACAAGAGGAAAGAAGAATTACGAATGGCAAAAGAAACATCATTAACGTAAATTAAAAATAGGAGTGGGCCTAATACTGACCCTTGAGGGACCCCACTAGTCACTTTATACAAAGAAGACGTTTGGCCATTTACCGCTACATAACAATATCTATTGAGCAGATAGCTCTGCAGGAGATTCGCAACCGACAAGTCAACATCAAATTGCGCAAGTTTAACCATAATCAGTGTGTGGCTGACTACGTCAAAAGCCTTGCTCAGGTCACAGTAGAGTACGTCAACCTGTCCTCTCTGAGAAATAGGTGTGGAGATCTGCGTCATGAAACTAGCAAGATTTGTGGTAGTTGAGCGGCCAGCGAGAAAACCATGTTGATTAGGAATCAATGAGCTTTTAACACTAAAAGACAATATTTTGTGAAGAGCCTGCTCGAAGATCTTTGATGTGGCACATAGTGGAGAAATCGGCGATAATTAGAAACATCTGTTTTAGAGTCCGACTTAAATACTGGGAAAACACGAGCAGTTTTCCACATGCTAGGAAATGTGGAAGTGTCCAGGCAGTTATTAAATATCGTAGTCAGTACTGGGACAAATATACTATTATAAGCTTTTAGTATGGCGGAGGGGATGCCATCTGGGCCACATGATAAGGATGGTTTTAAGCACTTAATGCATTCGCAGATAAGATTTTCATCCAGCGACAAAGCACTGGGTGAGCGAATTGCCTTAGGCTGTCTGATATCAGTGCTAGAGTCTGAGGCCTTATAAACGGATGAGAAATGTGCGGCAAAACAGTCAGCGACGGCATGCACTTCTACCCCATTTGAGTCTAGTAGTCTGAAAGACTCTCCGCTTTTGCTGGACCGTTTACGTACATACTTCCAAAACTCAGCTGGCCTGTCAGAAGCGCTGTTTTCTAAGAATTCAATATACGAACTATGATCCCGTTTATATAGGCGTTTAGCGAGAGTTCGAAAAAAGCTGAACCCTTCCTTCCACTCGCTCGATGGAGAACATTTAGATTTCCTGTGTGCGCGATCTTTATGCTTCAGTGCACTGATAAGTTCAGATGAGAACCAGTGGGGATATTTACGTTGTTTATGTGTGTATTGGGGAATAAAATTACGCATGCTGCTCAGTACAAGCTCCGCAAACTGATCAACCTGGTCATCAACATTTGGTTTGTCAGTAACCTGTGACCAGTCAACGGTGGACAAGTAATGATACAGGCCCGTGTAATCACCTCGCTTGAAAGCAAATCTTGGAGATCTGTTTACATAACTGCTGTAGCTCGTTGTTTCGGCTGATGCGGATAATCTTACGTTAAGTGGTGGGTGGAATTTGTCAGGACGTACAAGAGAGATGCTGGAGCGGGAAACTTCAAGGGGTTGATCGTTTGACACACACAGGTCTAAGACGTTGCCACTGGAATTGACGACTGAGTTATGTTGCAGTAGGGAATTAAACGCCAGAAAGTCCAAGAGCAGGCTTATTATAATAATAATAATAATAATAATAATAATACAAAGAAGACGTTTGGCCATTTACCGCTACATAACAATATCTATTGAGCAGATAGCTCTGCAGGAGATTCGCAACCGACAAGTCAACATCAAATTGCGCAAGTTTAACCATAATCAGTGTGTGGCTGACTACGTCAAAAGCCTTGCTCAGGTCACAGTAGAGTACGTCAACCTGTCCTCTCTGAGAAAGAGGTGTGGAGATCTGCGTCATGAAACTAGCAAGATTTGTGGTAGTTGAGCGGCCAGCGAGAAAACCATGTTGATTAGGAATCAATGAGCTTTTAACACTAAAAGACAATATTTTGTGAAGAGCCTGCTCGAAGATCTTTGATGTGGCACATAGTAGAGAAATCGGCGATAATTAGAAACATCTGTTTTAGAGCCCGACTTAAATACTGGGAAAACACGAGCAGTTTTCCACATGCTAGGAAATGTGGAAGTGTCCAGGCAGTTATTAAATATCGTAGTCAGTACTGGGACAAATATACTACTATAAGCTTTTAGTATGGCGGAGGGGATGCCATCTGGGCCACATGATAAGGATGGTTTTAAGCACTTAATGCATTCGCAGATAAGATTTTCATCCAGCGACAAAGCACTGGGTGAGCGAATTGCCTTAGGCTGTCTGATATCAGTGCTAGAGTCTGAGGCCTTATAAACGGATGAGAAATGTGCGGCAAAACAGTCAGCGACGGCATGCACTTCTACCCCATTTGAGTCTAGTAGTCTGAAAGACTCTCCGCTTTTGCTGGACCGTTTACGTACATACTTCCAAAACTCAGCTGGCCTGTCAGAAGCGCTTTTTTCTAAGAATTCAATATACGAACTATGATCCCGTTTATATAGGCGTTTAGCGAGAGTTCGAAAAAAGCTGAACCCTTCCTTCCACTCGCTCGATGGAGAACATTTAGATTTCCTGTGTGCGCGATCTTTATGCTTCAGTGCACTGATAAGTTCAGATGAGAACCAGTGGGGATATTTACGTTGTTTATGTGTGTATTGGGGAATAAAATTACGCATGCTGCTCAGTACAAGCTCCGCAAACTGATCAACCTGGTCATCAACATTTGGTTTGTCAGTAACCTGTGACCACTCAACGGTAGACAAGTGATGATACAGGCCCGTGTAATCACCTCGCTTGAAAGCAAATCTTGGAGATCTGTTTACATAACTGCTGTAGCTCGTTGTTTTGGCTGATGCAGATAATCTTACGTTAAGTGGTGGGTGGAATTTGTCAGGACGTACAAGAGAGATGCTGGAGCGGGAAACTTCAAGGGGTTGATCGTTTGACACACACAGGTCTAAGACGTTGCCACTGGAATTGACGACTGAGTTATGTTGCAGTAGGGAATTAAACGCCAGAAAGTCCAAGAGCAGGCTTATAATAATAATAATAATAATAATAATAATAATAATAATAATAATAATAATAATAATAATAATAATAATAATAATAATAATAATAATATAGAATACAATTGAGGCACTAAAACCGAGAATTTGGGGAAAAAAGAACAGAAAATAGAAATACAAATTTGGAAAAGTACATTTTATAACCTAAATCTTTTTGAACCTTTAAGAAACTCCAGCAATGCATCAGAAATCTTCCCGTCACTATGGCCGAGAGAAAAAGCCCCGAAAGACAGTACATTTTGTTCATTTAATTCTAATCTAAGCAAACGGAAAACGACACCTAAGGTATTTTTGCGCAAGGTAGAATACCTCTTACAGGAAATGAGATAGTGCTGCGTTGTCTCACGTATTCCGCAAAACGAACAACTAGGCGAAGCTGCCAGCCCAGCTCTGTGTAGATAAAAATTTAGATAGGGAGTCTGAGAACATAGTCTTGTGATTGTGACTTCTATTGCTCGTGATTGGCAGATTTTACTATTCCACTGATGAGTTAAATGCTGGAATTCTAATATGGCCGTTAATGACGGTGCGGAAAATTCCTCTAACATCATTTTCCTCCTAAATATAGCACCTGTAATGAATTTGGATGCGGGCAATACCTGAATTACCGGGCCACTCAATGATGACCTAGGTAGCGCATCTGCCATTTCATTCATAAGTAGGGCCTTATGCCCAGGAACCCACACTAAGTTGATGAAATTTATGTGCTGTGGAACTAATGATTTGAAAGCATTCAAAGCATACGAGTCCTCATTTGCAGTGAGGGAGGAACATACTGATAGTGGGTCCGTCAAAATTACTGCGGAGCTTATTGATTGTTCTAATTTACGTAGGCATAGACTGATGGCTAAAAACTCTGCTACAAAGATGGGCACAAAATCTGGAAGGCGAAAAGAAAACGACCAGTCTAGAGTAGGAAAGAAAATCCCAATTCCAAATTTTTCTTCACTTTCGGAAGCATCCGTCGCTATCACTGTCTTAATCGGCATATGTTCCAGGTAATCGCTTAATATAGCGTTGAATAAGCGGCATGACATTTGTTTGCATTTTTTGGAAAAATATCCTCAAACTGTATTTTAATAGAGTTATTACTATTGCTGATTATGCACAGGTCATTAATTTGAACATTTATTTTGTCAAGAAGGCTCTCTATAACTAAAATTTGAGGCGTATGAAATCTCGGCCAATATAATCCAAAATACAAGTCCGGACGGACAATAAAGACTGTTTCGGAACGCCTAACAGGGTATTCATACAGCCTTAGAAATGACCGTACTGCTAACGATTTAAACCAGGTAGCAAGTGAGGGGAGTCTAGCTTCCATATACAAGAACTTTCTCGGCAAGAATTTTTCTCTTTCTCTTCCTTTACATCTCTCTCTCTCTCTCTCTGTACTGGTTCACTCACCCATCAGGCTTATAACAGGCCACGCCGTGGCGGTGAGCAGTGGGATTTGATCATATTCTGCGGCACATACCCATTCATGATGATGATAGTATTGGGGCAAGACCGCACATTTTACGCCAAGGTACAACAGCTTCACTGCTTAAAAAAAAAACAACAAAAAAAACTGAGTAGGTGAAGAAGCGAATTGTGTACATGTACGTCCCATATGGTCTCAGACGCTGCTGACCCAGCATTCTGACACTGGGTGAAATATGGTGCATGCCTCGAACTATGGATGCATTACATTTCTGTGGGCAGCCATGCTGTATTGAAACTGTATTGAAAGAATCTGTAAACAGGGGGTGTGCGCTCGAGCCGACGTTTCGACAAGCACCGACGTTCCGACAAGTGGACTTGTCTTCTTCAAGGCCTTGTCTTCTACAAGGTTGGAAAGAAGACAAGTCCACTTGTCGAAACGTCGGCTCGAGCACCCGCCCCCTGTTTACGGATTTTGTCATCGCAAGCTTCCATCTTCCCCTTCCAGCCGGTTTCTTTTCTTTTGCATTAAACTGTAGTCATTTTACCGCTAAATCAATAAAATTATGGTTCCAAGTTATCCTCAATGCTTCTAGACAGTGCAGTATTTATTTTCGTTGTGCGTGCAAAAAATGATCTACTACGATAAGCAACGTGATCGCTGTGTTTAGGACATAAATGTGGCGAATAAACCACCCGAAGAACGTGCCCGCGAAAGGGCAGCTTTCGTCAGAATAGACGGCTGCTGATAGCGAGTACAAATAAATACGGCGGGACGAAGCCCTGCATAGCGAGCACACACGAGCAAGGATTCGCGCGCCCGTGCAGTCTTTTCTTTTTTTCCCTCCATGCGTGAGCGTGAGTGTAAGCGCACACACGTAGAGCGGTTGACAAAAGGCGCTGATCGATCATCTGATCGCGATGTGCGGCTTAGCGAGAGAGGCGACCAGTTCGGGACTCTTTCGTGCACGCTGCACCCGCGGACAAGGGTTGTACGCTTGCAAGGAGAGGAGGACTTCTGCGGCCTCGCAGGCCAACGTCGCTTGGACGATGGCGACAAAGCGATATCGTTAATTGATCATTGATATACCACTGATTTCATTGCAGGTAGTCACATTGTAGTAGCAGCTGCTTTCGCAGCAAGCCAGCAGTATCTAGCGGTTGTTGCTACGAGATCACCGAACTACGTTCTAAATAATTCCTGACGTGCATTACGAGCGGGAAAGCGATTTCCTCTACCCTACGAGACAATAAGAGTTGAAATGACAAAGGTGAAGCTGTCCAGATAAATCGCATGTAAGAAATGCGGCTGCAAGAAAACAAGTTCTACGAACCGGTTCCTGTCTCTAACGCTTTAGACAAGAAAAGGAAAAAAAAAAACAGAAGTACAAAAAAAAGGAATCGTGCAGCGTAGAGCTCCCTGCCATGAAACTCTAAGCTTCGAAGATTAAGCTTTTATGAGCTTGTTCTCGGGAGAAGTGGTTCGCAAAGACCAGGAGACATTGTAGAATGAAATATGAGCATCTTACAGAAAAGCACGCCTTCGTCTTTATCTATTCTTATATCATCGTGCGCGTCCCATTCCTTAAGAGCAATGGAGCTGTCGATTAATTATAAAGAAGCGACGTAAAAGCTTCGCAAGAAAAAGTGCCCGGAGGTAGACGTGCTTAACGAGTCGGAGCGCTCTGAGACATTCCATTAAAGAAATATCTAACTGAATGAGCGCGGGGAGCGGAGATACATTTATCTCCATCTAGCCGCAGGCGGCATTTGTTGCCATGGAAGGAGCGAGTGTCCGCGTGCACGGGCCGCCGGCGTAATCTGACTACGCACTGTGTTCCTGAGGTTTGGTAGATTTCTCAAATCCCTTTTACTCCTTTTCGCTAAATAGCCTTGAGGTGAAAGAGAAAACTAATGGAGTATTTACCCCCCCCCCCCCCCCCCCCAAAAAAAAAAAAAAAGATCTTTTATAAAGCTGAGAACGAGAGAGAGAGAGAGAGTCGTAGTTATCTCACGCGTTCCACTGAAAGCGATATTTAGTATGAGTAGTCCGAGTGGAGGTGTTTCCGAGCTGAAATCGATCGCTTGCAGACAGGTCGCAGCGAGCAGTGTGGTAGCGCCCTCTGTCGATGCGCCTCAAGAACAAAAACAAGCAGCTTACTCCATCTCTCACGTGTGGTCGCGACCTGCACTTGGCGAGCGCTATTCGTGTTATTCTCCTGAAGAAAGCGCATAAAAATAAGGCTAGGCGGCGCGCTAAGTCTGAATGGTTCCATAAAGTTAAGAAGGTGCCTAGCGGTTGCGCAGGGATCCATTCATTTAGCTGACATCACGAGCAGTACAGACTACAGGCTCTCATTAGATACTACGCCACCTTAGCAAGAAATTCTAGCACTACAACCTTTAAGAACACTATGCTATATCTCATTTTAATCAATGCAGATGGATGAAAGCGAGACATTACTTTAACTTAAGGCGACAGGCATTACAGTGCTTAGCTTCCCGCCATTGTATTCAACAAGGAAGAAAACATCAAGGGTGCAGAAAACATGAAACCCTAAAATTTGATATCCAATGCTGATGATAATCAACATGCACCGCTGATGGTTATGAAAATGCCTATTAATTGGCACAACAGAGATAACCACCTTAGTCTGGCATTTCAGCGGCGTAGCCAGGTCGGTGGTTTGGGAAATTCAGCCCCGCCCCCGCCTCAGGTCTTTACATCTTATATTTGCATATATATGCGAACACATATACACATACACGAACATACACAAAGGGAGGCTGGTATCCCCCCCCCCTCAGACAAACAAGAAATTCTGGCTACGCCCCTGCGGCACTTAACCCCGTTTTCTCCACTTGACTGTACACATAACGGCATTGTTAATAATAATAATAATAATAATAATAATAATAATAATAATAATAATAATAATAATAATAATAATAATAATAATAATAATAATAATAATAATAATAATAATACACCAAACCCCGTAACTGACACCAGAACACGGAGTACAGCTGAGCATATAACTGCTGGTTTGAGGAAGACGACCGTAACTTGACAATGGGCGTTGCTAGTGCGCGGCGTCCTACCACTTCCAACACCACACCCAGATTTCAGGTTATGTGCGCTAACGCATCATCGCGTTCCCCGAGGGGCACAGCGAGTGCAGTTACTTCGCTCACGGTGACCCTGACCTTTTGTTCTGTTGTTTTGCGAGCACGCGTAAATGTTAATCACTCGGTCGCGTGTGCAGCCCAATGTTGTCGTTCGCTTAGGATCTTTCAATCGCTCGTGTGCCGAGCTCAGATTGGCCGTCTCCCCGCGTTCAATTATATGATGCTCTAAAGCTTGCCGCGCTGCTCGAATTACAAGGATTTTATCCAAGAATGTAGAGGTGGTGGTCAAAAGCATTCATTAACAAAATAGAGGTGTGGGACATTTTTAGAGGTTCCTTATGACTAGGTGTATTCCCTATCAATTCCTATTAAGGTACCCCTCTGGTTGAAGCCGCCGCCCTGGCTCTCTGTACCAAGGCCTACTGGGCCTGAAAGTCTGAGCCAGGAGCGTAGCCAGAAATTTTTTTCGGGGGGGGGGGGGGTTCAACCATACGTTATGTATGTTCGTGCGTGCGTTTGTACGTGCGCGTGTATATATATACGCAAGGAAAACAGAATAATTTCGGGGGGGGGGGGGGGTTGCACCCCCCCGCCCCTGGCTACGCCCCTGGTCTGAGCTCCCCAGCAGGGTCGCCTCCCAGTTCTGTCGGGTAGGGTTTGGGTGAGGAGTACGGAATGTGTTGTTCTGACAGGCCCGCACCATGTGGATCTACCGAGCGATGGCTACCATGTGAACTTTTCCGAAAACAACCTGTTTGCATAACCGCCTGTTGAGTCGATTTGCACAGGCAACGTCTTCCTTTCTTTCTTTTACAGCAGAGCCGTTGTGGTCCAGGTTTGCCGTGTACCGTAGATAGAAAATTATCATATCATGAACCAAAACGCGCTCTCTTCGTTCTCTTCTTCATCGCCTTCCTCTTCTTCCTCTTCTGCTTCGCTACCAGAAGATGTGCGCAGATTTGTACGGCGTTGGATGCAATAAATCTGATGGGTGACAGAACGAGTACAGAGAGTGAGAAAGAGAAAGATAGATAGAGAACGAGAGAAGTTCTTGGCGAAAAAAATTCCTTGGCGAGGCGGGATTCGAACCCACGTACCCACGATCCGAAGGCGAACGTCGTAACTACTCGGCTATCCAGGTACGCTAGCAGAATATACCATAGACTTAATAGAACTTTTTGTTGGGCTAGTTGGTACATCCTTACTTTTTTTCCTTGATGGTACGCGTCTTTTTGGTTTTTCAGTTACCATAGACTTGTATAGTACAGTATAACAAGGGTGCGGGAAAAGGAAGTGAGCGTGAGGAGGAGGGAAAGGAGGAAGCACAGGGAAAGAGAAAGACATAGAAACAAAGAGAAAAAGAAAAGGGAAGAAAGACAGAAAAAGATAGAAAAACACAGACTAAAAAAAAGGACAAAAACATCACACCATCTCCACTAACGGGGACCATGAGGCGATGCGAAGCAGCGTTTCGGCATGTCGAACCCGCGTTTCAGAGAGGAAGTGGAGAGGGGAGGGGAGAGAGGAGAGAGCAAGTGGGAGAGGGGGGAAGGGGAGAAGGAAGGAGGAGAGGGGGAGGAGAGAGGGGAAGGGGAGAGAAGGTGTGCGGAGAGGGTTCGCGCATGCGCAGTAAGGGTGGTTTGAACTCCGCCATAAGATGCTTCGCATCTAAAACGAGAGCAAGCATAGCCAGGACCAGCTATGTGCCCATTAACTCTGCTGTAACCCAGCCTTGCACGACGTAGTGCAAGCTGCGCTAATTTCTTTCTTTCTTTCTTTCTTTCTTTCTTTCTTTCTTTCTTTCTTTCTTTCTTTCTTTCTTTCTATTTATATAACAATAATTAATTGGACCCACTATGTAGCACCTTAGCCGCCGACGCAGCCACCTGGTATTCAGCATATACGGCGCTCATGACAGAGCACAGCCTCCGAGATTTCCAGCACGCTGCGGACGCCACCCTGTCTCGGAAGTCGTGCCCAGGCGTCTGTGCGGTGGCTCTCGGTGGTTCGAGCAATGCGTAGCCATCAGCGGTTGAAGCCCGATCGGGGCAAAAGACAGTGCTTCTCTCTTCTGCAGAAGTTAATGATTCCCTCCGTTCACTGCCAGCACCGCAGAGGAGCAGCCGGTAGCATCGCGCGGCGACACGCAGCCGCAGAAGCAGCGGTAAATGTTTTTGGCGTCCTCGCGTCTGAGGCGTATTTTTAAACCCCGCCTCGGGCCACGACAGCGCGTTCACCTGCCTCCCCTGGTGCCGAGATGGAGGATCGCCACTTCGCGGAAACAAATATGAGGGCTTAGCGCCAGCGGCGCCCAGGGCCGGGTCACGGCGTTCCACCGAACGGAGTCGCAAGCACCGCGATGCCGGATTCGTTAAGGGTGTCGCAGGGCGCCGAAGAGAAATTGCGCGGCTCCCGCGGTACTCCGAGAATCGGCTTAGGCGAAGCTGTCGTTGGTGTTTGAGTGAGCGCTGCTCTTGTTTCGAGACACTTTTCGAGTCGACTGCGGAAACGTACATCTTGACTGGTATACGCCTCTGCTCAACACAAGAGCGTGGAGCTACAACGCCGCAAGCACGGCCGGCCGGTACAATCACGCACCGATACGCATCGAAACAAATTATATTAAGTTATGGGGCTTTACGTTGCTATACCCCGATATCATTAAGAAACACGCCGTAGTGGGGACTCCGGACCAGTATCGACCAGCTGGAGTTTTTTAATGAGCACCTAAATCGAAGTACACCGGTAATTCTTGCACTTCGTTTCCATCGAAATGCGGCCGCCAGGGCCGGGAGTCAAACCAGCGTTCTCTAGCTTAGCAGCAGAACCACTCGTCCGGTAAGCTACCGGGACGGATGGTGCATAAACACTGTCACGCGGGCAGCCTATATTTCGAAGGCGGGGTCTATAATTCTATACCGTTATGAAATGTCACAATATAAGTATGTGAGACAATGCGCCTGGAGGACATAGATCGGCAAAAAAGTGTGGAGTTCACTCAGACTCACTCAAGAAATATATGTAGCGCTTAGGGCTCGCTCGGACTCAGACTCACCAAAATTTTACTCAACTGGACTCACTCGGACTCAGACTCACTAAATTATTTCTCAACCGGATCTACTCAAACTCAGTCTCACCAATATTTTTCTCAAGCGGACACACTTGGACTCAGACTCACTAAATTTTTGAATTGGATTACTCGGACTCAAACTCACCAAAATATTACTCACATAGCCTCACTCAGACTCAGACTCACGACCCGACCTGAGTCTGAATGAGTCTGAGTGAGTCGACTCATGAGTGGGTTTGCCGACACATGCTGCAGGCTATCAATATATGCGCTTTTCTTTCGTTTCCTTTTTTTTTTTTTTCGCTTTCTTTCCAGATACCCACTATTGCAAACCAGTCTGGCTCTTGGATTACTCGGACTCAAACTCACCAAAATATTACTCACATAGCCTCACTCAGACTCATGACCCGACCTGAGTCTGAATGAGTCTGAGTGAGTCGACTCATGAGTGGGCTCTCCTTCCCCTTACAAGCGTACTTCTCCTTCAACAAGTAAGCGCTGCAAGGAAGACCACTGTAATGAAACGCTAGCCAAAATAAGTTTCATTGTTGCTCCCATTCATAGAATTTTGTTATTAATGAACATATCGTATAGTCACGTTATATGTGAGTGCACATAGGCGTGCGCACAAGGGGGGCAGGGGGGGGGGCACCCCCTTAATCACATAGGAGGGAGGCGCGAAGTCTACTCTATAAGTTTACTCAGTTATGGTCACGCAGGTTTTTGACGGTAACGGCGGCCGAAGGCCTCTGATGTTGCTTTCCAAGAACTTTTTTTGTTCCCATCTTTACTTCAAGGAAGCCATGGACCAAAGGCAGGTGATTGTGAGAAGCACGTCATCGCTTCATGTTCATTTTTTTCATCCATTGTGAAGCATGTCGTCCTTAGGACTCGACCAACTTTGGGGGAGGGGGGGGGGGGGGATGCGGTAAAACTTTGCCCCCCCCCCCCCTGATGGGGAAGCCTGCGCACGCCTATGTCAGTGCAGAGAAAACTATGTGTACGCACTCTATCCGCGGAAATCTATGTGACCACCCTGTATGTATTGGGCTCATACTGGACTAGTATCGTATATGTACATACTGCTTCTGATTATTTTTGCCTTTTCCTATTATTTTATTCGTTCTAGTTTTTCTCGTTCTTTTGTGTGTGTTTCTTCAATACAACTACTATGTTGATGGCATAGCCAGCTCTAGTGTAGCCAACCTTCCCATGTTTCATGCATGTATAGCAGCCAGAAGGGAAGGTTCTATATTGCAGCGACCACGTCCTCTCTTACAACGAGCTAACCAAGCACTTCTACCGAGGACACAGGGCCTTCCCACCTCCGCACAGTTAACTAAATAGAGCTCAGGCCATTACGCTAAAGCTCTTGCAAACAGGACCTATCCGGATACCTCTACTACTACAACGTGCCATAAATGTAACGACACCATAGATCTTAGAGTCATATGCTCTCGCATTGCTCCGCGTTACGCAGCGACAAGGATAACATTTGAGAGCGGTGGGGCGCAGCTCTGCGCAGTCTCACATTGGCGGAACAGCTATGGGCAGTCCAGCGGGTCTGCGAAACGGCCGAAAGTCTAGGCCGGTCGGTACCTACGTGGGAGCAGCCCTCTTCGGGCTAGGAAACTAGCGCGACCTAATGGACCTCAATAAAATTTATCCATCCCTCCATCCATCTATCTTGATGAAGAAATCCGGAACATGAGCCCGAATCAAACAACTACTTGCATATAAACGGTGACTCGCTGTCGTAGAAAAAAGAAATGGAAATGGGCGGGAAAAAAAAAAAGGATTGCAGAAGGTCTACGCTTTTGATGAACGAAACATAAGCCAACTCATCGAGCACACTTTTTGTTGAGGCACAGTAGATTTGCGAAACTTCTGAAAATACATAATTGTTAGGGTTTAACGTCCCAGAGCCAAAATATGATTACAAGAATAACAGAGAGGTGAGCTAGTTGGTAAGTATTCATGTTAAAGAGACGGAGCGTGCAAACACGGACACAAGAGAAAGTTAAGACACCACAAACGCCGACTGATAACTCTTTAGTCTTTAGAGTTGTTAGTCGGCGTTTGTGGTGTCTTGACTTCTCTCTTGTGTCCGTGTTTGCATGCCCTGTCTCTTTAACATGATTATGAGGGACGCCGTAGTGGAGGACTAAAAAAATTTCGACAACCCGGAGTTATTTAACGTGCACCTAAGTCTAAGTACATGGGCCTCAAGCGTTTTCGCCTCCAGTGAAAATGCGGCCACCGCGGCGCGGCCGGGATTAGATCCCGCGACCTTCGGGTCAGCAGTCGAGCACCATAAACACCAGACCGCCGTGGCGGGCTTCTGAAAATATAGTTAACCCATGTTTCAGAAAACAAAACGTGCCACACCATCGCGATGCAACCACGGCTGAGGCAATCGACGTTATTCGCAAAGCACCTGCATGCGAGAGCGGAAGCGGTGATCCCTGACATACGGAGGGACAGCACTAGGAGATCCAGAAAGTGGGAGTGTAGCGTATGAAAAAAAAATACAGAAAAAGAAAGCGAACCACTACGGCCTGCGGGATAAAGAAAATACGTATAACAGATAAGACATAAATCCAGCTGCAGCGGCGGGTCCGGCGACACTGCCAGAGTGACACAGAGAGAGATAAAGAGAAGAGCGATAGGCACACGAAATTTCAGACGCGTCGAAGAGCTCAAACTTTTGCGTGTTTTATGGTGAGAAGAAAAACGGCTATTTTCGATACAACCCGCTTGGAAGCCCGGGGGGAGCAACGTAGAGCTACGAAGCATTGTGTTCCCGTAGACGAATGGATAAAAGTCCTGCCTCGCGGTTTCTCGGCAGCGGAAGCCTTCTAGCAGATACCGGAAGCTCCCTCCGGGTCAAGCGTAGAAAAGAGCCGAGAAAAAGTACGCTTGAAAACGACGCTAGAAAGAGGGATGGAGGCGTCGGACCGTGAACGAATGAGCCAAGAGAGGAGCAAGGTGAAAAATACGCGTCGAGCGTGTCCTCAAGGATTCCACAGCTTTAGGCCGCTGAACAATAATAACAAAGAAAGAACGTACGTAGAAAACAACGCACAGAGATAAAGTCTGGAAAAGGACGAGCGAGAAGCGGAGCAAACGCAAACGCAAGAGGAGAGGGAGGGGACGAAGTTTGGTGTCAGAGACACGGCTTTTTCTTCGCGCTGCGCTGTCAGGCGGAAACTAGAATTAATGGCGCCTCTAGTTGAAAAAGAGAGAGAGGGGAGGGGGGAGGAATGTAAGTGCTCAGATAGACTACCGGTCGGTCCCTCTGTTGGCGCTGCCGCGCACGGTAGCCAACGAAAGCTGAGAAGCTGCAGAATGACTACCTCGTTAAAAACAAAGGATGGAGAGATCGCACAAGGAGAAGGCACGTGCGAATGAAACTCGCACAAGAATTACACACGCTTGTCAGGTAACGGTGCACGCTCGATTTTTTGCTGTCTCCCGGAAACGGAGCAACAATGGCTAATAAAGAACGTCCAGAGTTGTGTTGTCGTCTCGGTTTAGATCGTTTGCTGCTTTTTCGTTTATACATACATATTTACGTACTTAGAACGCGCATTTCTTTTATGCACGTGTGCAAGTCTTTATGAGGAAATGTGCAATCAACACGTGTGAGCTCCATCCCAGGATAACCGCTGTACTGTAGCCTACTTTCTCATCCATTTGCAGTTAACAAACAGCAGCCTACGTCTCTCGCAAGGCACCTACTGCGGGAAAAATAAGTCATGTCCATTATGAATAGTCATCAGTGAAGAAACGCTTCGTGTCTAATTATTATTAAGAAGATGCCGTTCGTGGGCCACTTAATCTAAGAGAGACCGGTGTTTCTTGGCTACGTAGTTCGGTACGAAGGTTCGCTACGGTAGCTATAGATAACGAAAATCGTAGTTTCATGCTTAGACCATGGGATTGATCAAGCCTTACAAATGTACGTGTCGGCCACGAACTTTCATACACCGCTGAACGTGGAGTCTGTAGCTAGCGTTTCCCAGGCACTGTACTTTTACTCTTAACACTGGCGGCCGAACTTCGCGTCTCTACATAGAAAGCCTTGCACAATAAGTGGCGCACGGCGCTGTTGAGAGTGCTGCAGCTGCTAAAGAAAAAGCAAATGAAAAAAAATGACTACACGCCGCTACTGTGTTGTCCCCGTAATAGATTGGTAATCCGACATTTGTATAATCGCATATAAGGCGGAAATGTTGCCGTTTCGTTTAAATTAAGTGCCTAAATACGTTTGACAAATCCGCTTTATTGTCAGAACATTTTCCAACATTCCCTTGTGTTGTCATGCTTTGATCCCCAAGCATGTGCAGCAGACAGAAACTCAATTGTGCTCGACGTTTCTGAAGCCAAAAGCCTTAGGTGTCTCGTCGCACGGCGACTTTGGGCGAAACTGGGCGGGCGTATGAAGTGGCGTAAAAACCGACGTGACCTTTCCCGAGAGAGATGCCTATGGAGGGAGAAACGGCTTATTGTTGCGACATCAGTGCAATGTCATCATGACATCACATGATGACGTCATCACATGACGTCGTCGCTTGGTCAAACGTGGGCCTATCCTTGAGGCAGGCAACATCGCGTGTGGTGCAGAAAGCTTGGGGCGGGGGCACTGCAGTCGACGGGGAACGTCAAGGCAATTTAATGCGTGTCGCTCACACTGCGGCTCGTTGTCTTGCACTCCCCGACTGTATCCCATAATGCATTAGCAAGTATGCAGCAGACTTTTGCCTACAAGTGTTACAGAGGGTCTAAAGTGCTGCCGAGCGTTTCCATCTTCTCGCAAATTCAATTAGTCACATTAAGAGGAAATACATGCTGCGAAATTCACGTCGGACTGCGACTCAGTTGGTCATTTTCCTGTGTAGCGACGGCTGCATAGAAGAGTAAGCTAGATGCCGGAGATTACGGCAATGATGTTGAGAAATCCACATACGTGCCGAAAAAAGTTACGCACGCAGAGTATCGCGAATAGTAGTTAGTGGAGAAACTATGCTGCACAAATGTCAAAGCGCACTACTTTGCATACAACATCAGTCTGCGTTCACTCGCAATCCCGCAGACCGTCCGTCAACAAAATTACGGACCGAGTTAATAAATTCATTGCGCACATGCAAATTCACTCATATCTATGCGCACGGCTCTGGGATCATTTGAAGACCTTAAGGCACGAAATATGCTTGTGTGGTATACGTGCGCGTCAACATTTTGCTGTGTTCACTTCCTCCTAGTTCTGCGAGCATTATTATAGGTGAGCGAGAGAGAGGTGGTCTTAGTGAATCTAGTCAGGCGGCATGTGTAGCATGCTACTCCGGATAACTATAACGATTTGAAATCATATGCAGAGTGCGCGTCACAGGTACACAAAATATTCATCGTGTCCGTTTTGTGTAGGCAGCGGCTTCAGTCTTTCTTGGTCTTTTACAACACAGTGGCACTTTCGGCGATTAAATACGCAGTCGTACATCCTTCGTCTGCTGGCGAATCTAGCTTCTTCTTATGGAGTAAGTGAAATGAGGATTTTTCTCGTTGCCCGCTACCACTGCACAGTCATATTTCCTTGGCATTCAGAATACTTCCCTAACCTTAGAAGACGCATTCTACTAGTACAGAGAGCCACATCACCCACAAAAATATTACGTACGGGGAAGTAGAATATTGAACTTCAGCGTAGAACACTCGCAGAGTCAAATCTGTCAAAAGGACAATAACATGGAACGAACAAAAACAACAAAATATAATAGTAGAGAGTGCGCATACGGTGTGTTGCACGAGCTGGTTGTATATCGTCCCGACATGCGCATGTCTAAAGAATGTAATCAGTACCGTCCGCATAACGACGCATAATTAAATGGACTGTCGCTGATTTTAGTTCTAAACAATACGTGATACCCACTGGAAAAATGGTGAGTTAATTGCGTTATTTGCTTTATTAAATGTACATGAGGACAGGTTGGTGCCCATGCATGGCGCCGGCTACCCCTCTTCTCTTGCACGACAGTTGTCAGTCGCAAAGTAGAGAACAAACACAAAACTGTACACAGACACATGGTAGAACACTCAGGAAGTCAGTACCAGTTCTTCGATACAGTAAATTGTCCACTCAACATAAAGGTTTACAGAACACAAATATTCCCACAAATGTCCACACATAACGTAAATGCTCGCCGAGATGTCACAGCAGATCATACGTCATTTGCAAATAGTCTCTAAGTGCCGCTCTCTAACCGCAAGTTACGTTTTCACGAAAAATTCTGCACAAACACGAAATTGGTAACGTGCAATGCGGCTTATAATTGCGTATCATATTAAGTGAGAAACATCTAAACGAGTACCAACTGAAAGGCGACGATCTGTGTCGTAATACGGCCAATGACAGTAAACAAACAGTTACTGGGGATGCACAGAAAAAAAGTGATTTTTTAAAAGCGCTAAATGTGACGTACTGCAGCACCGAGGGTCAGTGCCAAGGGGATCCAAATGCATCGAGAACAGCCACACAACTGCACTGGATAAATCCGGACAGCTGGCCAAGGCGTGACGCGCTTACTCAGCGACTGTAAGCTACTGTGCGGAAGTGGTGTCCGCCAAGCATTCGCTCAGCAACTCCAACATCTCAGCAGCAGATGATGACACCCCTGTCTTTCGTGCAGTAGCATTATATGAAAACAATTCAATGCGACGACTTAAGCGCCTCGTCAGACGGCGGCCTTGAACAATGTGGCACTGTGGTACAAATACTCACGCGACCTCGCGCACGGTGAGGCACACTGCCGAACCGAGGCACTCTGCGTGGCAGTCAAGCATCCCACCACAGAGCCACGCTAGCGCTCGAAGCTACTTCGGAAAAAAAATGTGAGCCGTTTACTATGCGAATGTGGAGGACCAGCGAAGCTTTTTTTTCCACACGATCCAGAGGTGACATGGCGGAGTCCAGTTTGGTATGAAATGCCAGGTTGTGGACGTGCCCATTATCGTTAAGACCACTGTGCCGAGTCTATCGCGACACATTGACGACGACACCGCCATCGAGGTGCACATTACGCCAGATTTGATCGCCAAGACCGCCTACGAGACCGCAATCTCCGCTTTGCGGCATGCGTCGTCCTGTCTCGCTTGCCGCATGCGCTTGGTGCTTCGTGCGCGATCATCATTGGCGTTTGCCGCCCGCCGGCGCCGTTCACATTCCCGTTGCTGTTGCCTTCGTCTTTTCTGGAAAGCACGTTGTTCTTCGGGAATCCTAACTACACAAGTGTAGATAGCTGGGACAGTTAGTATGGAACCATGCAAGTAAGCAGCGCGAAAAGCAAGACGACGCACACATGAAGGAATGACAAGAACAAGCGCTGACTTTCAACTAAGCTTTTTTAATCAGAAGTAAAACATATATACATACATAGTCCAACCGGACGGTGCATGCGCAAAGAAATATTTCAGGCCCTTTTTCGCTCAAAAACCAAAGCACACCCATGGCACATACTTCATGTTATCCCAAGATACAAAATCTCCTTATCATTTAGTGTCACCGACGCCTGACTGACACATAGCCAGAAAACGAGCGAGATGGAAAGGTGCGAGAACGACAGTAACGAGAAATATGTTTTACACCGTGACAACGAAAGCAGATCGGCGTGTCGTCCTGCGCTCTCCACTGGGCAGGGTCACGATAGCGGCGAAACATTTCCGGTGCACGAGGAGGCGTGATGGAACTGACACGAGGTTCCGTCAACGAACATACCGGCTGCAGTCCCACATTTGCAAGCTCCTCCTTCACAACCTGCTGGATCAACGAGGTCGTTGGTAGAGGATCATCAGATGGCCGCGTCAGGAAAGATGGTGGCGACGCCGCCTCTCGTTGGTAGGCGGTTAACCGCATGGCGGCTGAAGGTCCTCGCAGGATGATGTAGCGGCCGTGTTCGGAAGTCGCACGAAATGCTCGGCAATGCGGCGACTCTTCAGTTCTTCGAACCGGCGGCACCCTTTGATGATGTCGTCCACGGTTGAGCAGTCTTTGGACACGAGTAAGTTAAAAGCATCAACCGCAATTCCATTTAGCAAATGGCTTACTTTGTCATCCTCTGCCATGTTGGTATCGACACGACGGCGAAGGGCCAAGACGTCAAGGATGTAGGAGACGTATGATTCGGTCGAAATTTGTGCCCGACAGGAGAGTTCTTTAAACGCGGCCCGCTGGCGTCTGACGGTCTCTACCAAATAGGTCGCGAAGCTTCTGTTTACAGGCATCGCAACTGGTTAAGTCAGCTTCATGAGCCTGAAACCACGCGCCTGTTGTTCCGCAGAGATAGAAGCCAACGTTGGCAAGCATCATTGTAGGGTCCCACCGGCAGACCGCTGCAAACCGCTCGTACCTCTCAATCCAGTCATCGACGTCAACGTGGTCGGTGCCGCAGAAGTTACCGGGAACGCGCGGTTGAGTCAATACGACCGGCTGTACCGGAGTCGCGGTCAAAGCGGCAGCAGCAGAGTTGCCTTCTGTTGACATATTGGGGCTGTCCAGGACACGACCGCTGCGGAGTTCCGCCTTGCGTCCTACCCAGCACCTCCACCAAAATGTGGCGAATATATTTATATAAATATATTCGCCACATTTTGGTGGAGGTGCTGCGTATTTACGATATAGAATAGTCCAGCAGTCAAGATGGCGGCTGTTATGTACCGAGACGTCGTCTGCCTCTTCTTCGCACACCTCTCCATAGAGATAGCTGCAACCCCGCTACAATATGTTTTACTTCTGATTAAAAAAGCTTAGTTGAAAGTCAGCGCTTGTTCTTATGATTCCTTCCTGTGCGCGTCGTCGTGCATTTCGCGCTGCTTACTTCGATGAGACCTAACTATACGTGACCGTACCAGAGAAACTGCACAAGACAAGGGGAATGTGCAACGCGGCAGGTGGTGGTTTCATTTATTTCATTACGCTCCACTACGGCCATCTCGGAGGCCTGAGGAAGCTAGCCACGTGTTGATGGACGCGAAAAATACACGAAATCACATGCAGCTTCACTGTATGCTGCAAGAGACACTATAGATGCGTTGCACCATGGAAATTGCGTAACGAGTAGGCGCCATAAAGCTGCCTACCCATCACAAAGGGTTCAGCCATAATTCAGCGTCATCATTATCCGCCGCAGCATTAACACAGTGCGCAGCTACGTGGGTTCGCATCCTCGCAAAATGGTGACGAATGATGACGTTGTGGGTATACTTCGCAAATGTACTCGCACTTGGCTTCCTAAAGGAGCTCTAGGGTCGCTCCTCCGGCTTGGTCAAACCGGATGGCTTTCGCCTTCAAGGTGTGTTAGGCGAACACATAAGGGACCCTGTGAGTTTTTTACATCGGTGTTTTTCTTCCCGCAGGCTGTAGCGAATGCTTTGGTGCCCCACAGCATTGAAAGCGAAACGAAAATCTGCAGCAATTTCGAATTACAATTCTTTAAGTAAAGCACGAATCAATAGCAAACGTTCTTTCATTTGTATTCATAATTTGAAGTATTCGCACCACACAAATGAAACTATCTATTGGGCGCAGTCATAGCTGTCTAACTGTCTAAGCAGGGAGGCTCTACCAAAGAAAAATAAGAAGAGCAAATAACTTCGTTACGCTGCCGATTCCTGGGTCACGGTTTTTGCTACAGCAGCAAAATATCTTCGAAGTGACTAATACGTCATCGCTTCTATTTGTTTGGCTAAAAAATTAGGGGACGCTTAAGCTTCGCCTTTAAGAGTTGAACGCGATAGCGATATCCTGCACCTAGTGCGTACTTCGACCACTACGAGTGTTTAACAGAATGCGCGCACTAAGGTGTGTGCCTTATGTAATGGGTAGCATGCTTTAAACCAGGAGCGATTATGCGCGAGAAACGTTTTCGAAGTTGCAATGCACCCACTACGTGGTCTTAAGGGAATACGCGCAGTAATGTGTGTGCCTTTTGTAATGGGTGGCTGTCTTTAAACCACCAAGTCGTTATGATATTGACGTGGTGTGACGCCCGATGGCAATGTACGCTTGTACCACGCAATATTACTGCCATATTACATCTCGTACTGTGACACCTGTATACAGGACGCGTATTTTTGGGAAGCATCAAAGTTACTTTCAGTGCATCTCCAAGCAGAGGCGTGGCTGTGTGGTAGAACGCCTGCTTGCCACGCAGACGGCCTGGGTTCGATTCTCACTCGGACCCAACGTTTTTATTATTTATTTTATTTGCAGCTTTTTCGATTTTTCGGTCACGAACAAGATGATGATTTTTCGCTCACAACCAACGGTGCCGGCGCCGACGCCGACGGCGGAATTTCTGCGATACGAGCTCTTTAACGCTATCGCGTTAAAACATTTACAAAACGTTGGCACGCGGCGTTTCCTCTAGTAGGCCTTGGCATTGGTTTCTTTTCGGGTCTATAAAAAAAAAAACACCACCTTCACAATCCTTTCCAACGCGTCACAAGAACAAAAGTCGTATCGCCCACGCGCCTTGGCATTCTTCAGCGACGGGGGGTAGGCGTGATCGGGCTTCAAAATTTCGGCGCGTGTTCGCGAAAGATGGGAGTCGAAGAGACGAACGTTGAAACAGCCCTCGCTCATGAACACAAAAAGAGGGGCTGTTATGGCATCGCATAAAAACAGAGAGACAAGCGAGCTCCCGAGAGACGCTGGCGTCCTGTTGGCTGAGAACTGCTCGGCCAGTAAGAGAAGCGAGTAAGAAAAAGCTGAGGTGCAAAAGAAGAGAGCAGACCGCAAAATTTAAGGAAGGAGGTATGCGAATAAAGAAACAGCCGTGGTAGCAACTGAGCAGCGAGAAAGTAAGCAAATAATGAGTGAGACACCCACGCAAGAAAACAAAGCGATAGAAACGACGAAAAAGAAAGAAGAAATAAACAGGCGGTGAAAGAATGCAACAAAGAAAGCAAATCTAAAGCAATAATGAAAGGTGTATGGTGAGGACGGAGAGAGAGAGATAGACTAGTAGTCCTATGCGTGTGCGTGTGTGTTCCTTCATTGCGTGGTCGTCTCCTGTGCGCTTTTACCGTTCATAAAAATAGTAGTCCGAACTTAATATTGCTGTGTGTCTTTTTTTGTATGGTGTCCTGCTTTCTTACTTGTGGCTTTAGTAATCATGGATTCTTATTCGACAACCTGCAAAGAGAAATCTATACTTGTACATCCGCTTCTCTAACGCGTAAATTATTGCACGTAAGCATGACCCCCCCCCCCCCAATCTATTCCGGAAAAACAAAGTCAGCGCGTTGTTAGAGCCCAGTTCTTTACAAACGACTTAAAGCAACCTAAAACTAGCCGCACCAGTTAAGTTAATATGCAGCTACGTCTGACAAAACAAGAAAAAATAAAAGAAAACTGAGCTCCTCAACTCCCCTTGGTCTCACAGATTCTAGGGTAGTAACAGGCCAGACGGGTGTCTCACACATCCAAATGGCATGGCATGTGCACAATCGAGCGCATTACAGAAACTGGGGTTATTGCCCTCATTGCGAAAGTGGCAAGACAAAAGACGAAGTTGAGCGTCGGTTAGCGTCTCCAGTTAAAACAAGAAAAAAAGCTTGGAGGCCGCTCAGGCTTCCCCCACGGCGTAAGATACACATTCTGACTTCGCCTTTCGGAGTGCAGCACGTGCTCTTCTCATTCTAATACATACACAAATCTCAGTCTACTTAACAAAATCTATCCGGCTACATACGACAACAAATGCCCGCTATACGGGGAACATGCAACACTTAGAATAACAGAGAGCTGAGCTAGTTGGCAAGTATTCATTCTAAAAAGACAGGGCGTGCAAACCGGACACAAGAAAGAAGTCGGGACACCACAAACGCCTGACTTCTTTCTTGTGTCCGTGTTTGCACGCCCTGTCGTTTTAGAAAGCAACACTTTATCACGTTACATGAGCCTGCCAACACTCAAAGGCTATGCCAATAAACAACACACCAACACCGGAGCAGTGGGAGGCTGCGCTGTCCTGCTCGAAGCCTGAAGAACAGCTCAAGCTGATCGACAGTGCTCGCAAGATGGCAAAGACCACAGGGGCCATGGAATGAGGGCTCCACTTTCGCCGGGAGAATTAAGTTTTTCATTCATTCATGCAATCGCATGCCATGCTTCGCTTCTCGGTGGAAACCTCAACCGTGCCGCGAGCAAAGCACCGTCTGTGCGCGCGACATTGGCCGTTGTAAACTCTCCTAGGGCGCCTACTGCAAGTACAATTGAGGAGTACAGCTGGGCCAGATGGGCCATAATACACCATTTTGCGAAGTAGCGAAGTACCCACTAAGCGTCTGTAAGACAATACGCGCACCTACGTTCTACGTAGTTGCACTCTTTGTTGATGCTGTGATTATTGTTATTGATGATGATGATGATAAGTTATGGCTGAGCCTAATGAAATGGTGCGTAATCGTGGGTAGCTTAAACTACCAACTCATTACGCACGTCACATGGTGTGACCCTTGGTGCGATCCTACAATTCTACCACGCAATAATACATCTGTTGACGTGACTCCTCGCCTGACATGATGCCTGTATAGTGTCTTTTTCAGAAGCAGTTTCAAGCACAGGCGTGGCTACGTGGAAGATTACTTCAATGCACGGGCGTAGCCAGAATTTTTTTTTTATGAGGGGGGGGGGGGTCATACACCGCCAGTGTTTGACTGACGCGCAGTATGCCTGGATTCGATAGCGGCTCGAAACCCCGACTTTTAACCTTTGCATCCACTAGGATTTTTCGCTCACGGACAATGCCGCCGCCGACGACACCGGATATTCTATGACACGGGCTCCCTAACGCAACCTCCAGGGTCCTTGAATGCTTTTCTATGCTATCGCGTTCAAAAGAACGCGCTGCTAACCCGACCGGTGTGACTGGTGTGACCGGTGATGCTCGGCATGCATTTCTCGCGAGCGACCATGAACTCTCCGCATCAGCAGCTAAGCCTCAACTACACGGAACGCCTCTAGGACTTATTTTCGGCATCGCTTTGCGCTCTGCCCGGCGTTGGAGCGTCTGGCACTAGCTACGCAAGATTAACGCTGGCATCCGGAACGAATCCGGATAAGCAGCGCTGTACGTGTCTGCATCGTCCAAACACTGCAAGTTCGAGTTATCGCTTCCGAGAAGCTAAAACTTGTATGCACGCTACCGCATTTAAGAACGGCCACACAAGCGGGCATCTTTGTGCAAAAGTGTCCCCGACATAGTCTGCCCAGCAACAGCCTATATACAAACGGGCCGATCGTCAAGTCGAAGTCATCATAATTAGAGGACGACAAACGGCGCATCACAAAATGTGGGAAAGAAAGAAAGAAAGAAAGAAAGAAAGAAAGAAAGAAAGAAAGAAAGAAAGAAAGAAAGAAAGAAAGAAAGAAAGAAAGAAAGAAAGAAAGAAAGAAAGAAAGAAAGAAAGAAAGAAAGAAACCGGCAACAATACTAAGAATACATAGCGAAATCGTCGTGGTGTGTTCTCTGAGCCATCCTGTGCAAACGCACGGTGGACCTAGGCGGTTGGATGGGAGCGGTGGCGGCAGCGAACGCACCAGCGCGTCCGTCGACGTGGAGCAACTTTCGCCGCTGAGGGCGCATTTATTATGGAGAGGCACCGGCTGCCAGCGAAGACAACGCCGCCCACTGTCTTCGTTTCCGTGCGGCGGTCACGCTGACGCAGTGTGAGCTCGACGCGGTACTTTATTGTACACGAATACTTGGAGACAGCGTGCACGCCACATCCGATGCGAGACGCCTTGGAACAGAAATACGTAATGGCAAGGGCGCGCGGTTCCTGTGAGGTAAGCCGCGAAGACGTCGCCATGGACACGATTTATGCGCAGTAAGGACATCTGAAATGCGAAGCAAGTTAGGGCTAAGTTAAACACGTCCTCACGCTTCTGCTTTCGCCGGTATGCTTAACATCGACACTATTTCGCCACGTACATCGTACATTAAGGGCTCGAACGATCGTTGGCAATATTGAAGCTTATATCAACACTATTTAGCCTCAAGTTTCGCTCCCGGGAGCAGTTTGAGGCCGTTATTCATGTTACCGCGCAACACTGACTGTTCGGAACCATCGGGTTCCGAACAACCTAGTCCCCCAGTTCAACCAATTCCCGGAAACAACCGTTAGCAGCCGTGAAGTGGGACACGCCGGCGAGCATCCGCCGCCGCAGAGACATGGCACAAGCGGTTGGCGAATGCGACACCGTGGAGAGCCGTCAGCCGAAAGGAGCGTGAAGAGAAAACAAAGAAAAATGCGATGCGACGAGGCTTTTGTTTCTGTAATTTACTTTGTAAGGTATTCACTGCGTAGCCAGAAATGTTTTTCGTAAGCGGGGGGGGCGGGGGGGGTACAACCATACTTTATGTATGTTCCTGCTTACGTTTCTATATGGGCGAGTATACACATGCAAAACTGAAAAGTGTCGGGGGGGGTTTGAACCCCCCCCCCCCCACCTTCTAGCTGCACCAGTGGTTCCCTGCCAGGGGAGAAACTGGCTCTACGGGATTCGACCCGGAAAATAGGAAGAATCCCTTCCTTCTGGTGATTTGGCGATCTGGCTGTCTGCTCTTGCTCTGCCCTTCTCTGTCGTGCCGAGAAGACACCAAGGAGTGCGTTGATTCGACGGTGGACACTTGACTCACCGTGCAGAACATGGGAGAAACCGTGTTCCGCGAACTTTGCGGGACAAAGCACAATTGCACGGCTATGTTCAACTGTTGGCGCCTTTGTGCCATCTTAAAGGGACACTAAAGGCAGATAACAATTTATGTCATAGCGAAAGCGCAGTGTATGACGTCTAAAACGGCAATATTATCAACACCAGTGCCCTACTTACTGAGAAATTAAGCTAAATGTATCACACGATGAGCGCCACGAGCGGGACATTTTGGAAATGATCCCGATGACGTGAAAGAGTCCGACTACAATTACTCGCTCGTAATCAAACTAGCTGCAATAAAAAAAGAACCTTCCGTGCATCAAGAGACGTAATAAAATGCTGCTTGTTCGTTTCTGCTTGATTCATGGAAAAAAGAACCTCTTTGGCGTTGCCATGGGGAACGGCGCGCGTGGTTCAAAGGTTCCGTTTTCGCCGAACTGCCCTTCGCCCGGCGCCCGGCCTCGCTCACGCGGTCGCGTCTCAGTAGTAGATTCGGTGTCGGGTACTGCCGCGTGTGTTTTGCGCGCTTGTGAAAGACGCTCTGACAGAAAGTTCGACAAAATGTCGCATGCATGTGATGTTGCCGGATGCCCGAATGGTGCACCCGCCAGTGCACGCCGCGGCGCAGGAAAGGCGGGCAACGTTGGGCACGGCAACAGTGACGTGAGAAAGACCACTTTTAGGCGGGTGACTTGAAGTGCGCTAACGCGATGCGGACCACTAAAACGTGATTTTATTTCAAAATAAGCACTTCCTTGGCACAGAAGTAGCACTTCGAGGTTTCTGGACCACTATTTCAACAATCAACGTCGACTTAATATTTGCCTTTAGTGTCCCTTTAAGCAATAACATTTTTTTTTTCTTGTCGTAGATAGAGGTCGCGCACGTTTTCATTTGAAATTATTTGCATTTATGTGAAAACTTATTTTACCTACATTTAAGATTTTGGAAGCCTAAAACGTCGTTTTGCCTGCCCATTTCTGGCGCCTAAAAACGAGCTTTTTTAATGCCTAAAAATCCGGCCTCTAGTTATTACTGAATTCTCAAATGAACTTTAAAAAGTGCGCATAGTGGTCGCTTCTTCTTGCTTTGTCTCGCCTGTTTTCTTTTTTCCTAAGTTTGCTTGTATTTTTGTAAACGCAGTCCTAATTATTCCTGCAACGCGCATATGTATTTATGGATAAATAGACAGACAAGTCTTTTTAATCGTGTATTAAGAGAGCCGGGTCTAATGCAGCCTACCTTCCGATATGTGTGCAACTATCAGATATTAACAACAACAACAAAGATTGCTCGGCTGCAACCTAGATTGAAATAGCAGCGCGATATCATTCTCCCTGCTGCCACAACCTGTACGTTGCGAAGGCGCGATGGTGTGCCGTGGCAAAAAGCTAAAAAAAAAAAGCCACAGCAAAAGCCACATCGGAGTGCCACTGTTCGCACTTTACATTAGAGTGTCGTAACATGCCAGCCAGTAGCGTGAGCCAAATCGCGTGGCCAAATTCGCTCACAGACACCAGCTTGCGTCACACTGCACTGGCTGAGTCAACTTTTGAAACAACGCAGCGGCGCGAACAGATGGAACAAGAGATCCACGACGACATGGGTACAAAGCGTACGTGGCCCACGCATCTGCTCCGCAGTTCTTATCGCTACTTTTTTAGCTGCTACGGCTTCATTTTACGGAATACATATTCACAACAATGTATAGTCACCCAGAATCTTTAACTGGCGTGCGCTAGCGGCAATATTTTCTTTGTATCAGAGCCATTTGAGGGACCCAAGTTGCAAAAACATTGAGAGGTGAGTGCATGCTCCCCCCCCCCCCCCGCCCATTTTTTTGCAACTTCACTTCGCCATATGGCGCTGACAACAGAAAAGTCGTTGATAAGCACACTATAGTTAAAGATGTGGGCGGCTGTACAGGCTCCTCGGAGAAAAGTTACGGGAACGACGAGGTCGGCTGCTTCTCTAGCGACGAGCTTCTCTCAGAACAATGACCTTCAGTCATAAAAAAAAAGGAACTGCAGTTCTCTGGACGAGTTTTGGCTCGAATTTTCGAAAGTGTAGGAAAAGGCATGCGACATGTTGAACGCATTCCTAATTGCAGTGCCAATAGGCAATGTCAGTGCTTAACCTACGTATGTCTCTTTATGCAACGCGGGTGATCGGTATCCCGAGTTATTTAGGACTAATTTACTTATAAAAGCACATGATGCGCGAATGAGTTTGCAAACCGCTACACTTGTAGTATAATTAGTTACCACGCCTTGTTGCTAGGCTCCTGTAACATTTCCGACATTGTGAACCGCAAAAGAGCAAACATAGTAGTTCCTAACTGTTCCGCCAACAGAAGCTTTTCAGCGAAGAGACATTTATGCAGAAGCCGCCGTACGCAGCGCGGGAGCAGCCTCTGTGTCCCGCACGCAGTGCCTTCGATAGCTCTGACAGCGAGTACACGCACAAAAACAAAACACAAAGACGCGCGCTATGTTTACGGAATGGCCGAGACGCCGAGGCCAAGGGAGAGCGAGACTTATGTCAGAGGTTGCCCCCCTAACGAGCTTCACGCATGCGCAGATCCGCGAATGCAGAGAACTGTCAATCTCGTTTTTGACGTCCCCAGCGGTGCCGGTGTTCCCCTCTTGCCAGGCTTTTCGACAGAGTGAGAGAAAGACGTAAAAAAAAAAGAAAAGAAACGTGGGAGAAAAGTAATGTAGAGACGTTTTTGAAGCGACGAACTTGGCGGGCTACGAACGTCTCACAGCTCACAAGGCCGTCTTCTGAAGTGCTACAGCGCTCATCGACGTCAAAATAGAACTGCAACATGAATCGCACCACGAGACTACAAAGGACACTGCTTGCACTCTGACAAGGTGAACTACCTGCATACGAAATATGTACACGTTTCTCGACGTGAAGCGTTCAGGAACTCAAGGCCTACTTTTTTTTTCTTCCTTTGAAAGCAGCAAGTAGGCGAATACTTCTGCGCCAAGCATCCCTGCTTCTAAAAATAGGTCTCCCTTTCGTGCTATCTTCTTCTTCTTTTTTTTTCCGTTCAAGGGGTGTATTAGCCTTTAAAAACCTACACTCCTGTCCGCGCTGCTGGCATGCGCTTATTATTACACGAACACAGTCACTCCTCTCTGGGACATACAGGTCTGTGTAATCTGATGGTAAACATACAACAAAATTGAACCATTGCATTAATTCTTCAATTTGTTACTGACATTTAGCCTTAGGACACACAGCCGTACGCATTTCAGACAGCAAGGTCAATGCAGTGTAGGTTGATGCGCGCTGATATAGATTTGTTATTGGAGAAAAAACTTAAAAATAGTTGAGTGTCAAGCGCAACGCGTATAAGAAGCCACGTTTTTGAAGCATCCTATGCTAACTGGTAAGACAACTGCAAACCAAGACGCAATATAACACTTAGTCGTCACGCTCATTGCGCCAAACCGTAACGGCGCGTTTGGAGAAAAGAACGACAGCCTAACTTGACCTGGAGTGTCGGACAGGTCATTAAACCTGTAGGTAATATATTCCAGGAGCGTGGAAACTTGCGCAAGCCGTTACAGTCCAACGTGTTACAGCGCACTTGTGCACATAAGCATTATTCAGTAAAAATGCCTTGCAGCACTGCGCTTTGACGCAGCTGTATGGTTTCTGTAGCTCTTGACAGATTGTAGAAGGGTACGCATTTGGGCTGGTTGGTTCATGATTACGGGTGAGAAACAGCGCTAAAAAGACGGGACAAGAAAGGACACGAGACGACGGCGCTGTCGTTCAGCGCCGTCGTCTCGTGTCCTTTCTTGTCCCGTCTTTTTAGCGCTGTTTCTCACCCGTAATCTTGACAGATTATCATTCCGGGACATGTGACCGCAATTGATTTCTCGCAGATGCTATAGAAACTGCCCTACTGCTGCATGAATTTCTCACGTCGTCATAATTAACTTATCTGATTTACATTTTACAATTACGGATATGCAGGCACCATATAAAAATCAATCAATCAATCAATCAATCAATCAATCAATCAATCAATCAATCAATCAATCAATCAATCAATCAATCAATCAATCAATCAATCAATCAATCAATCAATCAATCAATCAATCAATCAATCACTTCATTCATTAATCGCAATGAATGCTGCAAAGTGCACAGTTCAAGCGATATACTGCAGTCATAGCAGTTTTTACGTGAATGCGATTCCAAATAATCGATGTTACGCATCGTGGGGCTGGTGCGACTCGCCACGCTTGCACGTAGCGAAGTGTGCGACGGTTCCGATGGCTCACAACGACGAGCCCGCGCCTCGTGCTTTCCAAAATGTGTGCAGTCCTCTTTATGAGCTATATCGAACCGACAAGAGATGAAAGAGACATTGAACAAGGGGCGTCGCTGTAAGCAACGTTTCCACTGGTAGACTTGTCTTCGTCACGGCCTTGCAAGTCTGTTTGTTGAAGCTCCAGTGACAATACCCGATTTCTTTTTTTTTTCATCTCTTCAAGCTCCCATCTTTCCCTGAACTTCTGCCCTGTTTGGATCACATGAATAAGCAATTCGGCGGACCGCCCTTTAGATTTTTCTCTCAACAAAAGCAAAGTGTATATATATATATATATATATATATATATATAATTCAAAAGAAAGTTCTGAAGGTCCGGTGCACATGTAGTTGAAGAAATGAAGGAGCACACTTACGAAAATTGCATATTTTTACTCATTTACGTTTCGGCCGTGGCACGGCCTTCGTCAGAATGAACTCAAGTACAAGCGTACAGCCGCTTTATATATATATATATATATATATATATATATATATATATATATATGAAGCCCTGCTTCGAACTCTATACGAAAGCAAAGATTTTATCGGGAAAATCTTACGTGGTTCAGCAGACGATGCCCTTGAAAAACGCGGCGTGCAGTATAAGAACACACGTGACCTTAGTAAGCTAAATAAAGAATCAGATAAAAATTAGCGTTCGAGCCGGAATCGAACTCAGGTACTCTGCATGGCAGTCCAGTAATCTACCTCCGAGCCACGCCAGTGCTTGAAAACGCTTCGGAAAAAGACCCTATACAGTCGTCACGTCAGGCAAGGAGTCACGTTAACCGACTTAATACCGCGTGGCAGAAGCGTAGAAACGCACCAGGCGTCAAAACGTGCAAATTGCCTAACGAGTGGGTGATTTACAACTGCCAATCCACTAAATAGGGCTGATTTATAGTTTTTTTTTTCATCGTCATCATCATCATAATCCGTAGGATCGACAACGTGCACACCCACTCAGGGGACCTCTGAAGCTCCGATTAATATGATTATAAGATAGCCACACCGGATGGCCATCGCCTTCCAGTCGCCTTAGGCGAATGCGACCCTGCGAGTTTCCTTCTTCTTTCGCTGCTCCACCCTAAAGTTTCCAAGACCCAGTTCTGAACAGTTGCCGAGGGCGCGCTATACTGTGCGCACCGCAAAAAACGTCCGAGGCTTTCAAGATTCCCGGTCGAAGGCGTGACGATGACGACGTGAAGCGACTCGACGGTGCACTGACAGCCGATGACAAGTCCAAGCACGTTCGTGAGCACTCGGACAAGCCGGATGGGACTTGACGAAAGAACTCTTCTTTTAGGTGTCGCCTTTGATGAAGCGGCGAAAGGTTCAATGCGAGAAAAAAAAAAAAAGCGACCAACGGGGAGCCGATACGCGTCAAGGTGCCTTCTCACGTTAGTCATCGCCGAAGACATGACGGTCAACAGCGTCTCTTACACAGCGCAGAGAGGTCAATCTTGATAGACGAAGGGCGGCGGAAGTTTTAAAATATCGCAAGCTAGAAGAGACGTTGACTGCTCAGAAAGAAAAGAGGAAAAAGACAACGTCTATGGTTTTCGAGCTGGCTACGTGACAACTGCGACAGCATGCTCGCGAAGCGTGACCGCTTTTATAGACGAAACAGCAAGCGGCTTCTGAACACACACACACACACACACACACAACACACACACACACACACACACACACACACACACACACACACACACACACACACACACACACACACACACACACACACACACACACACACACACACACACACACACACACACACACACACACACACACACACACAAGCGCGCGCGCGCTCACACACACATTTCTCAGAGTGTGCGGTTTCTGTGGACTACCAGGCGCCAGGAATCGAGGGGTTGCAGACCCTTCATCAAGCCTCTACATGGGCTCTTTGTCTGCGCCTCTCGACATCCCCGTGGTGTTTCATAAAATTTGATTCGATATATCGACAAGATTTTCGAGAAATGAATCTACAGCATAAAGTAAGTTTGCCACCATAAAGTCGGGACAGTTGTTACGCTACAACAGAATACGCTCAAACGCGTTACCGCGGTGCAGTAGCATGTGACGCACACTTTTCTGGAAACGTGGAACTTCTCGCCCTACCGAATGCACAGTCCCACACTTACGGTACACACCGCAGCTAGAAAGAAAATCGGGAGTCCGATGACGTAAACCAGGACCAGAGCGAAGGCGACATCACTCACCTGCACGAGAAATAAAGAAGAGGCACTTAGTTATTTACTTACTTAATTCAACGTCCATCTATGTAGTGATTAAGTCATGAAAATGTTGTTGTTTTTTTGTGGAAGCACGGTGAAATGGAGTGTCTAAGGTGCTCATAACCTCAACATGTTTAAAGCAACCCGTATACAATAAGGAGAACAGACCGAAAAAGTAGAAGCACTTCTCTCAAACTCTAAGCTACAAGGCACTGAGAAAACCTGAAGAGATAAGCTTGTTTGGTGGAGCGAGTGAGTGCTGAATAACTTTGCATGCGTGAGGCTAATAGTTGCATATGATTACAACGGAATCAGGTGATCAAACGTCAAAACAATAGCAAAAAAAAAAAAGCCACGACTGCTAGATTTTTTTTTATTTTTTACTTTTGGTAAATATACATTTATAAAGCTTGTCTGGGTCAAGGGCGCTCCGTGAAAAGCGAAGTACCAAGCAGAGATATATTTCGTTCAGTTCATAAGAGATGAGGACAAGGACAAGTTACCTTAGCGGAAGTTTTTCGAAGGCAGTCTTATAATCGAGATAGCCAGATTTTGCACATACGCACACAAAAAGTATCCAAGACACTGTAAGTTTGATACGCTTGATAAATGCACTGTTTTAATAAATATACTTCATGAGCAAAAAGCATGACAAAGTCACACCATGCAGCACCTTGCCGCGCGGTAGTAATAAGAATGCTTACTGAAGCATACAGGTGCCTTATGCAACGCTACCGAAGTCGGTGCTTAGGCTTTCGAAAGAAGCTGAGTTTATTGTTTGTTTAACCTAATACCTTCGACATTACGTGGCAGCATCACTGCGCATGCTTAAATCATTTATTATTATTTATTTACTACACCCTCAAGGCAAAGGTGTACATTGAAGAGGGGAGGGGCAAAAGTTAATACATGTAATGCAAGGATGATTATAGATACAAAATAACAAAAAAGTTACAGAAGTTATTAGTGGAAGCTGCCCAGCCAGAACAAGTCGAACTGAAATAATTAGTGAAAAGAAAAATAATTAATTGTCCGGTAAGTGCTAGAAAGGCAGCTCATTCAATACATTGCAAACACATAAATAAAATGGCAAACATATTACGTAAAAAGTTAGCAGCAGCAAAATCAAAAACGTGACAAGCATAACAAAAATATATATTACATAACTTATGTGATGTACACGTATCATGCAAATTAAAAAGATAGCATAAGCATAAGAAAGGCAAAACTTGAAAATAAGGCGTAGCAATAGGTATTATCCAAAAATATGTCAATCGCATTAACTATGAAATGAAACTCGGAAGTGTTTTTTTAAAGTTATCGATGTTAGTTGTGCTTGCAAATGATACGGGAAAGTTGTTCCAATCTTTGCTCGTTTGAACGAGAAATAAATACGAAAAGTCCACAGTGTTGCAGTGCGGAATGTTTACGCTTTAGCAATGGTTATTGCGAGATGAACTATATGGTGGGTATTGAATAAAGATAAAGATATATCGACGTTTTGCCTTGCACAGCCTTAACTTTTTACTACTATTGTTGGCATTAGAATCAGTGCGAGGCACGTTTCTTCCCAACAAAACAAAATTACGCGTGCACAAGTGCACAGTATTTGAGGCTGGGAGAAGACAACGTCGTATGAGAACACCAACACGCGCTTCAATTTGTAGCAATTAAACAAACAATAAGCAAGTAAGGTGACGGCTGTAGCAAAGCAAAAAGCTACGTAAGTACGTTTGATTCAAGTGGGGTCTTCAAACGAGCAAATAAAAAACAAAGATGCAATAAAAAAAATCACAGCATATCCACGGAGTGAATGATGATGAGTGGGCGAAGCTGCGGAGGTTCATCGGTAAACCGTGAATCTTCCGTGAATTCTGCCCAGTACATCATCACCGACGTGAGATCGGGCGCGTTTATACTAAAGGTTCGATGAGTTAAGACGACTTGCAGCGCACTTTAATTTTACATGTACGCTGTGAATTTTCATTGTTTAGAAAACCATTGCTTAGAAAACATCTGGCGTCTTTCGTTAAGCAGCTGGCGTCTTTTCGTTTTGCTTTAGAAACATCTGGCGTTCTTTCGTTTTGCTTTTACAAAACATCTGGCGTCTTTTGTTGGTTTATTTCATCAATCAACGGCGTTTTGAACAAAATTTTTATTGTTTAATCACGCACAGGAGAAATCTCACCAGGCACTACCTTGGTGGTAAAGAATGGCTGCTAATGGGAATGAGAGACAGAAGAAGTCGGCTTTTAGCTAACGCTGCGAATTTTTTATTGTTCAACAACGCACAGGAAAAATCTCCCACCGGCACCACCTTGCAGGTCAAAGCGTAAGACTGGTTACATACTACGCTACGAGGGACGAACGGGTGCCGCTATAAGGAGCTTCGCCCCTAAAAATGTATTTACGCAGCTCCATGCAGTGCTATAGCCGTCAACAGCCTGTGAAAAAAAAGTGGCTTCGCTCCATACAGAGGTGCCCAATTTCCGCTTGTTCGGAACTTATGCGACAACATTTTGAACGAACGTCAATTTTCATCGTTAATGCTATCAACATTGCACATTAGACTCTCTCTCTCTCGCCCCTCTCGCCTTCCCTTTCCCACCCCTGGTAACAACACTCCGTGCACAAAGAACGCCACACAAGGGTTCTCGAGAAAGACTGGCACGCACGACAATAACGCGACTCAAGCACTTTTGCCGAGCGACAACACAAACGACTCCTGAACGTTTCGCGCCGACGACTCGACGCGTAACGGCCCACGGCAGCCCAGGTCGTAAGGCGCAGTCCCTCGCCAGTATGAGAGCGTTCGAGAAAGAAGCTAAACAAACAGGCGAATGCAGAAGAGAAAAGGTGCACCAGTGCGGCTGAATTACGTGACGCGTGAAAAAAAAAGTAGTGCGAACTCAGCACGCAAAAGCAGCAGGCGGTGCAGAATAGGAGGTATTTCGCGTCTTTTGTTGTTGTTTATGCTGCTTCGAACCATATAATGGGCCTTATTTGTGTCGCTGCATGGCACAGTGAACAGTACGCGGGGCGTTCGAAGGAGTTGTTATATGAAAAAGAAAATGTGGTAGAGGTCGAAAAAAAAAAAAAAAGAAAGCAAGAGAACTGGAAAACGCACGCAAGGCGAAAAGGGACGTTTTATGCTTCCTCGTGGCTAGGTGAGTCGGCACTGAAGTCCAACAGTGTGACAGCTGGGACATGTGTGTGATTCGTCGGTAGCAGTGTGCACCCTGAGGCAAGAATCGAGCCGTTACAGAAGACAGTAAGACTAATACAGCACGTGCCGAATGGAAACAGATGGTATACTAGTAAGATATCTGGAAAGTTAAAGAAGCACATGTCCATGAGAATAAGTCTATTTTAAAATTAAATTGAATACTGGAGTTTAACGTTCAAGAACCACTGCGAGAATGTAGGCAGTGTACTGTGGTAACTCCTGATTTTCACTAATGAAGATCCCAGAATGCAACACTTGTAAACATGAGTGCGTGTTTTGAAATTTGACACCGTATTCGAGCCTACAAGTCTTCCACGTGGTAAATTCTGCTTCGAATACAGAATGTCCGCGAGACGTCATATATCGCCGGATTAAGCTCATCGTGATTGAATAATATTTTTGGAAACTATTTCAGTTCATTTCTTCGCTCCCTTAGAGCAGTGGTGTAAATCCAGAAAAATCACTAGGGGAGACACACATCCTGCCATGGCGACCATATTGTTTTTTAAAAATATAGGTTTACGCAAAATTACGCAAAAATTAAAGTCCTGCCTTGAAATAAAATAAAGAAAGCGAGCATGGACCTCGGCGCCGGGCCAGGGTGCTTAAACTAACAGCAATGAGCAGCCACTAGTAGAAACGTACTATGGTGAAGTTTCGAAGTTTAACTCATAAATGGGCTCTGGCATACTTCTAGTAGATATGTCATTCGGGTTAAACAATCAAGTGCAAATGCTAGCACATTAAGGTACAGCTTTTGTTTAACTTCAGCTCCATTCGCCGTCGTGTATACCTTTTAGGAATAGCCTAGTGCTGTATTGAACTGTGCCGTACAGCCTAGTGTGCTGTATTTAACTGTCAAGTAATTAAAATGCGATGTTCGAAAGCTAAATCTCAAGGGGGGACACTTGCAAGGGGTGTCCCCCCCAGCCCGACCACAAGGGAGGTCAGCACCCCTCTGACTACCCCCCTCCCCCCATGATTTACGCCACTGCATTGAGTACAATCAGCAAGGGGTGTCCCCCCCAGCCCGACCACAAGGGAGGTCAGCACCCCTCTGACTACCCCCCTCCCCCCATGATTTACGCCACTGCATTGAGTACAATCAGCCCACGTTACCACAGTGGAATAGTCCATAATAAAGGCAGTCAAAATTCGTTATGTCACGTCGAGACAGTACATCATGTTGGAACCGCTGCTGATTACCACCTATCTTTCGCGTATTTACGAAGCCTCTTGTAAGCGTAACATATAATAATAATTGTTGGGGTTTTAATTACCTCCCAAAAGTCGATATGATTATGAGGGACGCCGTAGTGGAGGGCTCCGGAAGTTTCGACCACTTGTGGTTCTTTAACGTGCGCTTAAACTAAATACACTGGCCTCTAGCATCCCGCCTCCATCGAAATGCGGTTCCGCAGCCGGGATTCGATCCCGCGACCTTCGGCTCAGTCGAACATCATCACCACTAGACCACCGCGGCGGGCCGGTAAGCGTGACAGTGCCAATTTTCCATACAAGACAGAATTAAGGGGAAGATCAAGGCTTTAGGGAGTAAGAAATCGTTGAACAGTGAATGTCCATAGAGCCAACGTTTCAACGAAAAGACTTCTGCTGCCATCATGAAGACAAATACTCCTGTAGACAGAGGTTTTTGTATTGAAGAAGGATAATTTACCGTTCATCATAATCTTTCTTTCCACCGTTCATTATAAGAGCAGTTCACTGTGCATCTGCTTTTTCAGAAATTGTCATTATCTACCCACTTCAGGTGCGCGTAGTTCACTGTACACTACCATCGTTATTCGCTCTCCCTTTATTCCTCCTATTTCCCTTCTCCCTTTACCCTACGCAGAGTTGAGGCCGCCCACAAACATACTATGACTCACTCACTCACTCACTCACTCACTCACTCACTCACTCACTCACTCACTCACTCACTCACTCACTCACTCACTCACTCACTCACTCACTCACTCACTCACTCACTCACTCACTCACTCACTCACTCACTCACTCACTCACTCACTCACTCACTCACTCAGCTTTTCCCTCTCCCTCTCATCATCTGCGTTCCTCCTATCCGCTCTAATCTAATGCGAAGTTCGGTAAGTGATATGGAATTGCGATGCTTATAAATGGTGGGCCGAAGGGCGCTCAGTTCCTGCCACAATGGTAGACGCTGTTCGTGCAGCGAAGGAAGTTCGCTCTTCCGTGGCCGTTCACCCCACCCCTGCCGCCGCTGCGTTAAAAATATTAGCCGCAAGGGCGCATAGCGTTAGAAAAACATCGCGAACGCGATCAAGTTTTTCTTTTCTCCTCTCCTATTTTCGTTCTCACTGCGTGACGTTTGATGGGAAGACGACGTAAACACGGCTTCCGCGCGCGCTTCGCCGGAAACCGCTCGCTTCTATCTGCGCGCATATATACTGACGCTTGTTGATGGCCCCTTCCTACGTGCGCTGAGTAAATTATGGCTTGTTTAAGTCAGGTGCAACGAAGGGCAATGCTGTCCGCCTTCCAACGTCGTGGTGCCCGCACAACGTGCACAGAATGGAAGCACAAAGTCAGAGGCGCGATTCTTTTGCTATATTGATTTGGTTGATAAGGTGAGCAATCAAATAAGCAAAAAAAAGTAGACCAAATCACGGTGCGGCGGTCCCCCTCAGCTCAAAAAAAAAAAAAGAAGCACACACACACGCACTAGGCACTGCAAGTAGACAAGTAAAAGAGAAGTAAACCATATGCTTACAACTGCGTGAATGACCTACGCCGATGCCTTATACACAGAGATACGTCGCGAGCATAAATATAGACATCTTAGATTTCATGTGCATCGCTTAGCATTTTAATGGTGTAATTTTAAAGCAAGCAGGTGCTCTAAGGTGTCCCCGATTACTACCCGCTGCACGGTAAACGAAAAACGAAGTACTTCTTGTAGACTACATAGGCGATTCTTCTGGAACATTGACAAGAGAAAAGGGCGATGGCATGCTCACTTCTCCGCATTTTGTTATGAAATACAGCATCTTCGAAATTTGTCCTTCGATTCCAGAAATACCAAGAAAGTCGGACCAGCCTGTTTTGGCACCAGTCCAGTAAGCCTATGGTCGCACTTATTTGAAGCATTTGGAGATGACCTTGACGTATTTACGGACGCGCATGTACGTGGCCTCTGTTGCACTATTTCGCCCTTTGACTGACATGAGACGGGTGTTTCAGACACCTCATCCATCCTCATCGGCAGCGATTAAGAAAAATTAAGAGCATCGAAGGTCGTTATCCTTACAGATTACCGTGCAGCCCTCAGCATACTCTTGAGAAAAGACGCCGACACGCAATTCTATGCAGTACCATTTAATGTGCCAGCAGAATTATTTTTCATGGAGTGTCCCTAATTTCCCAGTGGATACCTTCGCATAAGGCCTGTAACCGTCACTATTCGAGATCGTCACTATTCGAGAAAAACACCTATTTTCAATATTTATTTGCGCTAAAACACTCCCTTCACCAAAATTTCGGGAGTGGTGGAAGGCTCGACCCCCCCCCCCCTGTCTACTGGCCTGCTTCGCATGTGGGCAGTGTTTGAAATAAAGAGGCTGATCGACTCGCTTCAACTTGGCTCTGTGTTGCTGCGCGAACGCTTATACCGTCAAGGACGACGTGTGGACAGTCCGTCGTGTACACAATGTACACGACGGCTAACAATGCGGCTCTTGTGAGACAGTGGAACGCCTTATAGTAAAGTGTCCCGCATTCGCTACGCAGCGGGTATTGCTCATTAAGGAATACAGACTTTTTGGATTTATGTGTGCTACCCTTGACGATTACCTCTTTCTGAGAGGTCGTGCTGCTCAATATGACCAGGCCCATCGAGCTATGCTGACCTTCATGAAACAAACGAATCTGGTCGCCCCTTTTAACATTTCAGCAACGTTTGTTGGCAGGCTAGTTGGTGATGCATAACTACGTAGGCATAACAGCAGGAACAAAAGGCACGAAGACTAGGCAGAAAACGGCACAGAGTGCTGTCGTTTATACACTTTTGACTGTTTTTTTTTATCTTTTACTTCATTTTGGACGAGTCTTCATCATATTCTTACTTCACGGTATTCTCATTTCCCTTTCCTATTTTCTTTCCTCTATCTCTCTTCCCGAAAGAGCAGGCAGGCGTTGTGCCCCTCCAGGTGGCAGTTGTCAGCCTGCTCTCTCCATATTCCCTCTATGTCCTTGCATGTTAGTGCATGAATATAATAATAATAATAATAATAATAATAATAATAATAATAATAATAATAATAATAATAATAATAATAATAATAATAATAATAATAATAATAATAAAAACGCCAGGCCTGCGCTGAAACCGCAGCACAGTCACAGCGAAAGCTGGAAGAGCGGCGTTTCTAGAGCCCGTTGTAAGCTCTCTTGGGGCTACAATACAAGTACACTAGAAAGGTACCCACTACGCCATAAATCACAATTTTTGTGAAGTTGGGAAGCACCTACTAAGCCATTATTCGTCATTCGTCAGGCACCAGCTACACGTCTGTAAGGCATTATGAGCACTTTGTTGACGCGGCGACTGATGACGATGAAGAATTATGGCTCAGCCCTTTGAAATGGGTTGGAAGCTTTAAACGGCCCACCAGTTGTGTAATTTGCATTGGGTGACGCCGGGTCGCCATTTCCCTCTCCCGTCATGCTGTATAACATACGTTGACGTGGGAGAGAGACGGTGGAGGGGGGGGGGGGGGCGAAGAACTTTAATAGGACCCCAAGGAAATGGATTATGCGCTTATCGGCTTCCTTGGCAACCAATACAAGTGCACTTGCGAGGAACCCACTACGCTATAAATCATTGTAATTTTACTGAGGCCCCGAGGAAATGGACCATGCACTTATGGGCTTCCCTGGCAACCAATACAAGTGCACTTGCGAGGAACCCGCTACGCTCTAAATCATTGTAATTTTACTGAGACCCCGAGGAAATGGATCATGCGCTTATGGGTTTCCTTGGCAACCAATACAAGTGCACTTGCGAGGAAGCCACTGCGCTCTAAATCATTGCAATTTTGAGAAGTAGGACAGCAGGCACTGTGCCATTTTTCTTCATTCTACGGAGAGCCGTGGTACATGCTAAACGCATGTAAGGCATTATGCGCACTTTGTTGATGCTGTGCCTGATGACGACGAAGAATTATGGCAGAGCACTTTGTAATGGGTTGGAAGCATTCAACAACCTACTCGATGCGCAATTCGCATTGTGTGACGCCTGGTTACAGAATTCGCGTTGGGCGACGCTTGGTGCTTATTTTACTCTTCTACCACGCTATATTGCATATGCTAATGTGGTTCCTTCCCGACATGAAGCCTGTATAGGACCATTTTGCAAAGCAGTTTCAAGCACCGGCATGGCTCAGAGGTTGAATACTGGGCTCCCACGCAGAGGGCCCAGGTTCGAACCTCGTTCCATCCTTTCTTATTTCGTTTTTTTTTTCTTATTTCGAGTGATACTGGTTAGGGACACCGGCGGCGGCGGCGGCGGACAACTACGGCGCCAAAAACGGCCGGTGAAATGATCTCATAACAGCTTTCGCTGTAATATAATAATAATAATAATAATAATATAATAATAATAATAATAATAATAATAATATAATAATAATATAATAATAATAATAATAATCAATCAAACGTTTATTTAATGTGCCCAGGAACAACCGTAAGATCTTTGTACTGGCGCACGAAAAAAAAAAAAAAAGCAAAGGCAAACATTCATAATAAAATATCAGGGATAAAAAAGCGTTACAAAATTGCACATATACAACTATGCGCAGGCAGAAAAAGAAATATCAACAGTGTGCGAGGTTATGTAAGTACAGTGCAAAGCTCGGAGCAGAACAACGACTGGGAGCTGTGAAAAACATCGAGCTCCAAAAAGTAAGCATTGTAAAGACGTTGTATCCTGCCAATGGTCGAATGTTCACAGAGGCAGGCGGTTACATGAAAAGGTCTATTCTCTCTGGTCAGCTTACGTGGAATTCGGAAATTAAGACAGTTGAGCAGTACAGGGTAGGATATGATACCATGCACAAGCTTGTAAAGAAATAATAATAATAATAATAATAATAATAATAATAATAATAATAATAATAATAATAATAATAATAATAATAATAATAATAATCAATCAATCAATCAATCAATCATTTATTTAACGTGCCCAGGAACAACCGTAAGGTCTTTGTGCAGGCGCACGCAAAAAAAAAAACAAAAAAAAAAAATAAACTATACAATACAGACAGTCTTCAGAAATAAAAAGAGCAAATACACGTAGACAAAGAGAAATGAACACAAAAGGGGAGGAGTAAAATAAGACAACACGAGAAATATTGAAGGGGAATGAAAAATTAGATTGCATATATACAACTATGCGGAAAGACGGAGAAGGGAAGACTTTGTACATTGTGCCATACTATGTCAAAACAGTACAAAGCTCGGATAAAAACAATGATTGTGGACTATGAAAAATGTCAAGATCAAGAAAATTAACATTATAGAGACTTTGTATTCTGTGAACGGTAGAGTGTTGGAAGAAGCAGGCGGGTACATGAAACGGTCTGTTCTGTCTGGTTAACTTACGCGGAATTCGAAAATTAACACAATTGAGAAGTACAGGGCAGGATATGATACCGTGGACTAGCTTGTAAAGAAACAAGAGATCAGAACGATTTCGTCGGCAGTGAAGTGATGGCAATGATAATAATTCAGCAGTATTTGAACGAGATTTTTTAGCAAAGCGATGGTTATATATGCTAAGGAATTTTTTCTGGACTCGTTCAATGGTGTTACCGCTGGATTGAGCAATGCCATTCCATATCACGGACGCATACTCCAGTTGAGGAAGACATAGCGCGGTGTACAATTTTCGGAAGGGCATAGGAGAACGGAATTCTCTAGACAATCTGCAAACACAGCCTAGGGTGCGAAGACCCCGCAAAGCAACACGCTTAGCGTGAGCAGAAAAGTTTAACGTGCTATCAACAACAACACCAAGATCACTGATCTCATAAACCTTGCATAAGGACACAGAATTGACAGAGTATTGAAATGACACGCTAGATGTTTTGCGAGTGATAGAAATGAATTTTGTCTTCGAGGCATTCAGAGAAAGGTTATTAGCGTTGCACCATTCGGAAAAAGAGCGCAAATCTGACTGCAGCAAGCGACAGTCGTTAACTGAATGAATTTCCTTAAAAATCTTGATGTCATCGGCATACAAGAGGAAAGAAGAATTACGAATGGCAAAAGAAACATCATTAACGTAAATTAAAAATAGGAGTGGGCCTAATACTGACCCTTGAGGGACCCCACTAGTCACTTTATACAAAGAAGACGTTTGGCCATTTACCGCTACATAACAATATCTATTGAGCAGATAGCTCTGCAGGAGATTCACAACCGACAAGTCAACATCAAATTGCGCAAGTTTAACCATAATCAGTGTGTGGCTGACTACGTCAAAAGCCTTGCTCAGGTCACAGTAGAGTACGTCAACCTGTCCTCTCTGAGAAATAGGTGTGGAGATCTGCGTCATGAAACTAGCAAGATTTGTGGTAGTTGAGCGGCCAGCGAGAAAACCATGTTGATTAGGAATCAATGAGCTTTTAACACTAAAAGACAATATTTTTTGAAGAGCCAGCTCGAAGATCTTTGATGTGGCACATAGTAGAGAAATCGGGCGATAATTAGAAACATCTGTTTTAGAGCCCGACTTAAATACTGGGAAAACACGAGCAGTTTTCCACATGCTAGGAAATGTGGAAGTGTCCAGGCAGTTATTAAATATCGTAGTCAGTACTGGGACAAATATACTACTATAAGCTTTTAGTATGGCGGAGGGGATGCCATCTGGGCAACATGATAAGGATGGTTTTAAGCACTTAATGCATTCGCAGATAAGATTTTCATCCAGCGACAAAGCACTGGGTGAGCGAACTGCCTTAGGCTGTCTGATATCAGTGCTAGAGTCTGAGGCCTTATAAACGGATGAGAAATGTGCGGCAAAACAGTCAGCGACGGCATGCACTTCTACCCCATTTGAGTCTAGTAGTCTGAAAGACTCTCCGCTTTTGCTGGACCGTTTACGTACATACTTCCAAAACTCAGCTGGCCTGTCAGAAGCGCTTTTTTCTAAGAATTCAATATACGAACTATGATCCCGTTTATATAGGCGTTTAGCGAGAGTTCGAAAAAAGCTGAACTCTTCCTTCCACTCGCTCGATGGAGAACATTTAGATTTCCTGTGTGCGCGATCTTTATGCTTCAGTGCACTGATAAGTTCAGATGAGAACCAGTGGGGATATTTACGTTGTTTATGTGTGTATTGGGGAATAAAATTACGCATGCTGCTCAGTACAAGCTCCGCAAACTGATCAACCTGGTCATCAACATTTGGTTTGTCAGTAACCTGTGACCAGTCAACGGTGGACAAGTAATGATACAGGCCCGTGTAATCACCTCGCTTGAAAGCAAATCTTGGAGATCTGTTTACATAACTGCTGTAGCTCGTTGTTTCGGCTGATGCGGATAATCTTACGTTAAGTGGTGGGTGGAATTTGTCAGGACGTACAAGAGAGATGCTGGAGCGGGAAACTTCAAGGGGTTGATCGTTTGACACACACAGGTCTAAGACGTTGCCACTGGAATTGACGACTGAGTTATAATAATAATAATAATAATAATAATAATAATAATAATAATAATAATAATAATAATAATAATAATAATAATAATAATAATAATAATAATAATAATAATAATAATAAAGCGCGTTCGCAGAATGTGCGCAGGCAACGGGGTAGACAAAAAAATGCAGGATCACGAGTACTCGGGCAGCCTGTAAGCACTTTATAGACTAAAGCTTTCGTATGTAGTACACGTCCATGTACAGTGACTCATTGTACTGAACAATAGCCACCTGTCACGATGCCTCCCACTTTCTCTCCATTTTCCCCCTTACCCCCGTGAGGAGTATCGTGCTTATAACTGAGACCTACTTTGGGCCCATGGCAAAGCAGCACCTGTGCGTTGCGCACCACGAAAGCGCTGCTGACTTTCTTGCGGGCCACGAGCCTGAACGAAACTTTGTAAACAGTGTAGTCTATGTGTGTTTGGCTGTATGCGTTATGTGTTTATCAGTGTATATATCATAATCATCACCCAGCACCTGGAGTAGCATGTCAGGCGAATAGCCAGGCTAACATTTATAGCTTTTCATTAAAACATTTCTTTCTCTCTCTCAGGCGAAAACCCGCTTTCCAGGCCGACCTCTCCTTATTTCTCTTCATTAAACATTATCTTCTTCTTCTTATCAGAAGGACTCTGAATGAAACGCTCTGCTGTGTGTGCATGTGTGCTTTTTCTTTCGTTTTTATTTTACCTCTCTCTCTGTCCTCTTCCCGACCTGTATTTCCCCATCCCTGTGCAGGGTAGCAAACCGGTCACTAGCACTAGGCTGACCTCCCTGCCCTCCCTTTTCATCTAGCTTTCTCTCACTGACAGTGGGCTCGTGCGCGGCAACAGAGTTACGTCGCTCATTCAAATGCATAAGTTTTTATGACCGCTTATGATGATTTTAATTACGAACGCCTGTCTTCGTGTGCGTGTCCGTGTGAAAATGCTAACTTCTCCCGCGTTCTTGGTGGGACCAAGTTAAGGAGGCGTTCACGAGAGCACCTAGATGTATGCGGCTAGATAGATTAAAACGCTCAAAGTGCTTGTGGTTCGCTAAGAAATGCTTCGCATTTAATAGCTCTTTGCAAGAGTTGCCCAATACTTCCACAAATGATATTTTGTCTTCTAAGCGAGAAGGAGTAGCCGGTGCCACTATAATAGCACCAACCTCTCCTATTTCATCATTTCAATAAAAAAATGTATGTAGGATATGTAAGATTGATCACATTTCAGACTTTATAGAAACATATCTATCGCCTTTGCAAAAGACGACTATCCAAAATCAACTTTTGTGAGAGTTGCCAAAGTTGAAAGAAAAAAAAAAGTCAGGAGAATGCAGAACCTTTATCATCATTTGGTTAGTAATTCATGAAGTAGTAGTTTCCTTAGTCTGGCTTCATGAAGGCCACGATCATTCAATAGTGCCCTGCATGGAATAAGGCTGCATAACCAAACAGCTCGGCTCCTTTTCTTAGAGCCATAAAGGCTGCAGATCCTTGTTATGATTCAGCACTATTTCTTTCGGTACAGGCCACACTCCGGGTGCTCACTCCCCATCCCAAGAACGTTGAGTCTCGCTAAATAGAAGCGATGACGGGCGTCAATCGACACGGCACTTCCGGAAGCACATCTCACTCATTTGAAGCGCAGATGCAACTCGGCACGGGCATTTGCATACATCGACCGACCGCTTAATCCACGCCTGCTCACTGCATTGATATGCACCGATCAAAGAGACGGCTATATAGACGAAGGACTCGATATTCCTCGCACAAACGACGACCCGCTTTCACCCGTGTCTGGCACATTATGCGAGTGTGAACGAACCATGGCAACTGGACGATATCGCAGCTCCTCGTTGCCTATACACTCCGAGTCGTTCGGGCGTCAAAGTGCAACAACAGCCAGTGAAGACCACCCAGCGGTAGTGTTTATTCACGAAGAGGGCGTCAAGATCCATCATATCATTATATCGCTCAGTTGTGAGATACGAAGAGGAAGAAAATATTCGCATTTAGTCTCCTCCTCACTCGCGTTAAGCCATAAAAACACCTAATTTCAAAACTTCCACACAATAGCTGACGTGATCTATAAAAAAATTTCATTCATTCATTCATTCATTCATTCATTCATTCATTCATTCATTCATTCATTCATTCATTCATTCATTGTTGCGTAGTACAGGTGGATAGCATGAAGCTGATACATAGATTTCAGCCATCGATGCTATCACCGCCACATCCGTAAACTATCACAATAGTGATGATGAAGGCCTGCCGAGAACGATCACAGCATTAAGGATAAGCGATCCCAGCGACGAAAAAGCATGAACAGTCACAACAATTGTAGTTAATTATATAACCGAACATCGAAAGCGAAAGCTCCTGAATAACTGGCAGCCATTACTCCTGACCATTCCACAAAATGATTGTGTTTTGGTGGAGCATGTTCTTGAATGCTGACTGCTACACTTAAGCAAACAAAGTAATTAGCAGAAGACACAGGAAGTGATGGAATGAACAAGTGATCTCCTCTGCGTGAACAGACGCGCGCTGCAAGCGATCATTTCTTTGATGTCTCTATAGGTTGAAGAAAGGATCGAGCATTACCGAACGCCAGGGCCATGATGCCGTTGGTAGAGACGTCGCAGGTAGATGATGTGCTGTCGGGACAACCCAAGAGCACCAACCGTGGCGCTACGGGAGCCGGGACCAGATCCGCGGTTCTTAGTCGGCTCCGGAACTGGCGACGGCTTCTCGACAAAGTCATCGTAGTCATCATCTTCATCGTCGTCGACGACAACGTCGGCGGCGACGGTGGGCTTAATCACCATCGTTGAAGCAGCAGCTGGCGTCGATGACATCGACGGTGACGAGTGAGGCACGACTGGACCGTTAGGCCTAGTGGCAACCGCTAGGCCGAACACCGAGGCCACGGTGAACAAGACGCCCAACACGGTCGACCACGCGAGCACGACGCTAACCGCGCTCGCCAACACGAGACACACCACGCACGCGGCCGGCACGGACGACAGGCAGCCGCGCAGGTCCCACCACCACATGGACGGGCCCACAGCTGCGGCGCCGAGCACGACGTCGGAACAGCGACGCGGTCGTGGTTGTTCCAGAGTGGTGGACGCCAGGGCTTTGCTGGGGGCGGTAACGCATGGGCCGTCTGCGTCTCGCGAGCACGGGCCCAGTGCGGTGGTCCTATTTAGCGGCTCCAGCTTAACCGCACCGCGCTGAACGAGAGGCCGGAAGAGAAACTCGGAAGTCTTCGTACGTGGGTTTGACTGGTCGCACCGGACGACGTCACGAATCTCACTCACCAACGACGATAACGGACGCACTCCTCAGTATCTCCTGCGTCTTCTGTGTTCCTAAACAGCTCGACTGCGCAAGGAATGTCAGCGAGGAGTAACGCGACGTGATCTGGAGAGGAAAATAAAAAGGGGGACTGCTGCGCAACCCTAAATAGTCTTATGGGTCATTATTTTTATGGGCACATTTTAGGGCCATATCAATTGGCAGTGGATCCGCCTTTTAAGAAGACGCGACAATTTTGGCCGACTGAGTCAAGTATAGAACAATAGAAAGCTAATATCGTCAAGATATTATTTATGAAACTACTGAGACTTCTCGATGCACTAAAGAACAGCTTACTCCGCACAGAACACGCTGTGCACGCTTTACGAAACCCCACGTACTTTTTTCCCGCAATATAAACTCCACTGAAACTCAATGAGTGCGACGCTTATCAGCCTCAACGGTGGTGGTACTACGTGCGGAAGCTCCACACTATCTGAACCATGCGATCAACCAAACGAGGAAAAATGTGCCACAAGGGACTCAACTAACAAACGTTGCACTATAGCGCAGTGAGACGTTACACTGAAGAACGCTTTCTACGTAGGATTTCGCTTTCACTGCACGCACAGCACAACACCGCAAGCAGCATCACAAGTAACGTCTGTCACACATCACGTATATTCCCGTGGTGGAGTAGCATCATCCAGATGCAAGAGGACGGCTTTTACCTTGGACCAGAGTGTATCCACACAAGGTTCAGCTGACGTCAGCGCCCTTAGACTGCTATGAGATTCTGATCGGTTGGCGATGCCAGCTACCGAGCTGCGTGAAGCAAGTAACAACAGAACTGTACCGTCACGCCGATGCAAAACATGTTGATTCCGGTGTTTCGTAAATGTCACAATCAGCTCTAGTAGTACGTCAGAAGAAAGTCCCAATTCTAGATCGGAGGGTACGAATCCAGAAGTGCTTTTTGTAGCAAAAAATGAAGTCAAGGCACTTGTACGCAGCCTCTTCGCGAGGTAGAGTCAAGCGGCTTTGTGTCGTCTATCACCTCCCGACGTTTGTCAACACGGGGTCCCTTCCGTCACTAACGGCACACTCAGCAGGGCAGGCCACCCGAGACACGAAGGCGCTGCCAAAAGGGTAGAACTCGCAGTAAGGACCTCTAAACGGAGCATATTGTTTCGCTCTGTCCTTCTGGAACCACACCATGTAGTGATATCTCAGGCCGAAGAAGACGCGTCACATCGCTACCACACGCTTGAAGAAGGTTCAAGGCAGGTCATGAGAAATCGTCAGCCACCAGTCTCGTAAACGGTGAGCCACCGTAACTCCTGAAAAGCACTTTCGCTGCGAGATCAACGGGCCATTTAAGTGTAAAGCTTTTGACGTCGCACTGATGCCTGTCCATGGCCCAAGGGCCATTAGATGCCGTTGAAAAACTCACTGGCGATCCTCGATGTTTCTTCGTAGCACACCGAGGAACCGCAAGCAATCGAGTGCCGACTGCAATCGCCGCTTCACCACGGAAGTTAACCACTAACACTTCTCAGTCAACCCAAAAGTTGAAACCATCAGCGAAACTCCGTCATCGGCGCCCAAACTTCCAAGACACAGCAGTCGAGCCAAGCCAAGACAACACGCCGTCGCGCGCGGCAGCCGTTGCGAGTTCGTTCGCATCTACAGCGAGCGAAGTACGGCGCATTATCGCAAACAAAGGCGGAGCCGAAGCATGTTCCCAGGGAGCCACACGTCGTCGTCGACGGCGTCGCACAGCGATAAAAACAAGACAGGGCAGCAGCGTCAGGCAAACGGCAACATCACCGACCGAAGGAGGAGGTAGCGCGTGCGACTTTCGCCGGCGGCGAGGATGGAAGGAAAGAGCGCCGCGGCCTCTTACTGCTCGCGACAGAGAAGGAGCGAAGAGGAAGCCACTGCTGGCTGCGGATCGGGCTCCTTTCGTGCGAAAGAAAGAAGCGGCAAGCAAAAAACGAGGAGGTGGGGTTGGAGCGAGGGGATGAAGAGCGCTTCTAGTGCGGAAGAAATGCCGCTCCAGCCGTGAGTGTGTGTTTGTGCGGGGTGGGGGTGGGGGAGGAACCGCGACCCGCGCCTTGGAACGGAGCCTGGACGGTGCCCCGTGGCGAGCTCAGCCAGCAAGCACGCAGTAGACGCAGGCAGCAGCTCCCACTATACGCACGCGCACGCACAGAAACACACACAAAACTCCTCCTCTCCACTCAGCTCCGAGCTCGGGGAAAGCATTAAAAAAAAAAGGCTACACAGAACGCATGGGAACCAAAGAAAGACAAGAGAGGGGGAGAGCGGGCGTAGGCTTCGGAAGCCTCAAGCTCAAACTCCGAGGGAAGGAACAGAAAGATGGGAGGAGTGGGGCGCGAGTGGAAAGGAGGAAAGGGGGTTGCGGTTCCGCTGCTAGGAAGCCCTGTCGTGCGGGCGGGCGAGACCAAACCAACGGAGGAGCAGAGCGCGTGTCGCTCGTGGGCCAAGATCCGGCAGCGACAGATGCTGCTGCCTGCCGACTGCAGAAGCCCCTTCTTCAGGGTTCTCTTCTTTCCTCGGGCCGCTCGCCTGTTCGTTCTTTGAGACTCGAGGGAATCTCGCGCGGTTTCTCCCGAGATACGTGCGAGGAGGCGCGCGACGCGGGCGATTGATGGCTGACGGAGGGGCTTTATTTTGAAGTATCTTGGACATGGCTGGTTGGAACTTAGTCCAATAACGCTTCAAAGAGGACGACTCAAAAACAAAGTATGAGCCATGCTTGGCCGATGCTGGTGATAGCGTGGAATCAATCAACAGGGCGACGCTACTGTGGCTGGCAGGAGCAGGCATCTACGCAACACCACATCACGTTGGTTCAGTCGTACCACGCTGCGCCCTGTGCCGGCTTTCGCGTGTTAAAAGTGGCGCCTGTATCAGAACTTTAACGATCTACGCCCTCAATACGCATGTCGTTAGGGTGTCGCACGAGGACTGTGCATTCAGTTGCCGAAGAGAATGAATGAATGAATGAATCAATCAATCAATCAATCAATCAATCAATCAATCAATCAATCAATCAATCAATCAATCAATCAATCAATCAATCAATCAATCAATCAATCAATCAATGTGCCCAGGAACAACCCTTAACCCTTAGCGCTTGCGCGTGCATGAAGTAAATAGATAAATAATAATAAACAATAAAATAGAGTCTACAGCAGAAAACACAAGCGAAAGAGGTTAAATTAACAACAAGGAAACAGCACATACAATGACGCAACACAAGAAATATAGGACGATGGTACAGACTGCTCACAAACAAGAACGCAGCAGGTAAGCTCAGACGAGAAAGCGACTTGTGCAATGCGTGAAAAAAATTGGGGGACACTTAAGCTTCGCCTTTAAGAGTTGAACGCGATAGCGATATCCTGCCCCAAGTGCGCACTTCGAACACTACGAGTGTTTAAGAGAATGCGTGCACTAAGGTGTGTGCCTTATGTAATAAGTAGCATGCTTTAAACCAGGAGCGATTATGCGCGAGAAACTTTTTCGAAGTTGCAATGCACCCACTACGTGGTCTTAAGGGAATACGCGCAGTAATGTGTGTGCCTTTTGTAATGGGTGACTGTCTTTAAACCACCAAGTCGTTATGATATTGACATGGTGTGACGCCCGATGGCAATGTACGCTTGTACCACGCAATATTACTGCGATATTACATCTCGTACTGTGACACCTGTATACAGGACGCTTATTCTTGGGAAGCATGAAAATTACTTCCAGTGCAGCTCCAAGCAGAAGCGTGGCTGTGGAGAAAGACGAAGACGACGTTCCAAACGGTCGTGTTTTTGATGTTCTCCGCACCAATGGAATCATCGGCTTCTAGCCGAGGTACTGCTCAGGCTACTGCCAGTAGTAATGAATACCGCACCGTACTTCCGCGTCTGCCAACCGGTAAGCTCGTCACCGACTCTGTATTTCTCCACGCTGACCTAGCCGGCCGCCCCTATCGAGTTCAAGACTTTAGAGACGCCCTACGGAATGCTATTGACATGAAGGAGATAAGTTCAACTGGACAGTTCCAGATGTCGCATGTCTGGATGGTCACCTGCAAGTCGGCGTCAGCAAAGACCAAACTCGTTGCACTCAGTGAAGTGATGGTTAAAAACCGCCGCTGCATCGTCATAGACCCGGAGCCGGCAGAGGTCAAGATGAAGCTGCTGTGGCTTCCAGAACGATTGGAAGACTTCTATATATGTGAAGCACTTCAAGCGTTCGGAAAAGTGACTTCAGTAAGTAGAGAAAGTTGGCGTGTAGCGGACATGGAGGACATGAAGACCCTTAACCGTGACGTTGTGCTCTCGTTAGCCGATGGAGTCACTGTTGCGGAAATTCCACATGTGCTTACTGTCTGCGGCGTACAGAGTCTCCTATTGATTCTTGGGATGCCACCTCTGTGCCTACGTTGCAACAGAGTTGGTCACATACGTCGGCATTGTCGGACGCCTCATTGTGAGAACTGTCGCCGTTTTGGACATTCTGCAGATGAGTGTGTAGTATCTTATGCCGATAAGCTAAGGCACCGAACCCGGCCTGGATGTTACAGAGGTCATTGATGCGAAAGGTGACCTTCAAACAGTTAACGCTGTGTACATAAACACAATGAATACGTCGGTACCAGCAGACGCGTCAACAACCAGTGTTACGTTCTCCGAGGGCACCTCCGTGTCCGAGAGATGCGAGGGAACTGCCTGTCGGAGTGAGGCGGAGCCACTACGTGCTGATATGGCGTCTCTGGACGTCAAGTCAGCCAAAAACAAGGGCGTCACGGCAGATGCTGTCGTCGATACGAGCAGTGCTCCTCACCAGCGACAGAGACAAGGTAATGCTCCCGTACCTGCTCTTGAGGTGTCCACCAAGATAGACACAGCAGTTCCCAAACGCCGCGCCTCCTACACATCTGTGTCCTCTGAGGAAAATGACATCAATGTACCAAGGCAATCACGCGGTCGGCGACCATCTAAACACAAAGAAAAGCATCGACGATGAAGGTCGAGACGGCCTGGCGGCAGTGCAAGGGAAGTTTCTCCCTCACCCTCCATGCCTGACAGCTTGGAATAGAAAAGCGGTGTGTAGTCATCATGGCGTCCATGCAGCTCACCTTCGCGACCTTAAATTTACTAGGGCTTAGGTCTCGGCAGAAACAACTGCAACTTCGTCGGCTGCTTACAGGCAAGCGTTTCGACTTTGTCGCAGTTCAGGAGACAAAGCTTGAGAGTGATGACGAGACTGAAAGGGCCCTAAGGCTCTTTCAGCATGATTATAACATATGTGTGTCACATTCTGTTGGTTTGTCGGCAGGTTGTCTTTTGTTACTTAAGAATAACCTCCCTTATTCCGCCTTCAGCTATCAGGTTGACACTGAAGGGCGGTTTATATGTTGTGATTTTGTGCTCCATGGTGTTGCATGGCGTTTGGTGAATATTTACGCCTCTAATGACATAGGTAGACGCATTGCTTTCTTTGAAAGTATGGCCCCCCTGCTAGATTGTGGTAGAGAGACAGTGCTTATGGGCGACTTTAACTGTGTTTGTGATGATAATGACCGTGTAGGGCACAGTTCTCGCAGGGACAAGAGTGGTGAGGTGTTGGCTGAGATTACTGAAATTGCTGGACTTGTGGATATTGGAGCCTCATACAGAGGGAGTTGTTCGTACACGCACATTCAAGGACGTTCTCATGCACGTCTCGATAGAATTTACATCTCTTCAACTATTCTTTCTTGTGGGTGGTCATGTGTTACTGAACCGGTATCGTTTTCAGACCATTGCGTCGTCATTGCTCAACTAGGTAAAAATTCCAATGTGAAGTTCCGTCCTCGCTGGGCTCTTTGGAAATTTAATTCCAACCTTTTAAGCGACAAAGCATTTACTACTGAGGTGTGTAATACTATGACCACTTGCTTTAACGCTGATTTACCTTTATTTGCAGCTTGGGAGTTGTTCAAGCAAGAGGTGCGCACTCTCGCTATAGAACAAAGTTCTGTAAAATCGTTCTATCAGAGAAACGAAGAAAAGATGCTAGAGAATAGCCTCAGAAGCCTTTCAAAACTTCAAAATTTTAATGCAGAACGCTACAGAGGTGCGCGTATTCGCTCGCGAAATAATCGAACTCTAAATTCCGAGAAACCAACCCGTCAGGCTCTGCTTGATGAGCATCGTCACGCAATGACAAAAACGATATGGGAAGTATACTCTAATGGTACTTCGGTGACCAATCCAGATGACATCATGGCAGAATTTGAGAATAACTACCGAACATTGTTTAGTGCTAGTACTTCTGCTCAAAATGATCAACTTCTCGATCAGTTCGTGTCCCTCCTTAAGCCATTAACAGATGAAGATTGTTCACTTGTAAGCGGTCCTGTTACTCAGAAAGAGCTAGAACTTGCCATCGATCACATACCTTTATCGAAAACACCAGGTCCTGATGGAATATCGGGTGAATTTTGTACGGCATTTAAGGGACGTCTATGTCCCATTCTAATGAGAATTTTCTCAGAGGCGTTAGAGATCGAGGCTCTTCCGCAGTCTTTCACCAAAAGTCACACAATTTTGATTCCAAAAAGTACTGATAAAGAAAAATTACGTCATGCTGATGGCTACAGGCCCATTACGTTATGTAACGTAGACTATAACATTTTTGCCAAGGTTTTAGCTAACAGGTTGCAGTTTGTAATGTCGATTGTTGTCGGACCCCATCAAACATGGACTGAAAGGCCGTTCTATACAGACTAACATCCACATCGCTCGCACTATTCTAGATTTTTGCTCAAATTCTTTCGACCAACTCGCATTACTGCAAGTTGACCTCGCAAAAGCATTTGACCGTGTTTCTCATTCGTTTCTGTTTTCCCTTTTACAGCAAGCTAATGTCGGCTCAACATTGTTAAAAGGAGTGAAACTTTGTTATAATAATTGTTCTACCCACCTAATAGTGAACGGTCATCTCTCGCAGCCTATATCTATCAGCTCTTCTGTTAAGCAGGGATGTCCTATGTCGCCGCTCCTTTTTTCTCTGTACTTAGAACCGATGTGCTTGCGTATTATTCAGTCACACAATATTCACGGTTACAGACTGCTAGAGAATGAAGTTAAAGTTTTAGCATATGCAGATGACATTGCCTTTTTTGTACTGACAAACCCAGCATTGAAAGGATTGTTGATGTAGTAGAACAATTTGGTAGCGTCTCAGGAGCACAGGTGAACTATTCTAAGAGTTCAGGTTTGTGGTTTGGGTCATGGGGATCTACACCTGATCAGTTTGCCGGTATTGAGTGGTCTGTAGTGCCACCAAAATATCTAGGTGTTCCACTAAGTGCACACAAGTCAAGCTCACACTACTGGAAAGATAGGGTGGCAGGCCTTGAGCGTTATGCTAAATCTTTCATACCACATAACCTTTCAATTTTCGGTAAAGCGGAAACGTGCAACAAGTTTTTGGCTACAAAACTTTTCTACGTACTACAAGTGCCGCATTGTGCTAGATCGCATATTCAGAGCTTTCACCGTAAATTTGCAACATTTATATGGTCATCAACATATGAATCCATGAGACGAGACAATTTATTCAGACCAGTTAGTGCAGGTGGGCTAGGTCTAGTACATCTGTACGTGTGGCAAATTGTATCTCGCTACTTCTTTTTCCGCGACGTTTCGCACCCTGTTATTCGAGCATTCTTGCAGGTAAATCTGGTACATGTGCTGCCTGATCTAGTAGTTTCATCTGATTCTTCTCCACGACCATGTCTGTGGGGATTTATGCGAGAAGTTTATTTATCTGTTCGTTTTGTAACAGTTAGGTTCTCAAATGAATATTTGTGCTGTGTATCCCGCAAACATCTTTACAGAGATTTGATAACGATGCTGTTTCCGCCACCACTATATCGTGCAAAATACTTGGGACTGCCAGGGCATGATGTCCTAGATCGAGTACGTAAAATGCCGCTGACACCATCGACAAAAACGTTCTTTTTTAAATTACATTTAGAGACCTTGCCTGTGAAGACTTGGCTCCGTTCAAGAGACATTTTTGTGTCGTCCGTAGATTGTCCTCTGTGTGATGTGCCAGAAACAATTGAACATTGTTTTATAGGCTGCAGAGATGCATTCTTATTTCGGGATGTGCTCCAACGAACTCTTCAAAAAGACTTTGTGCTAAATTCCCATTCCGTGCAATATCTCTTGCCAGAGAGTTATAATGACATACCATTCGACATGTTTCTTCTCATTGGAATGCATAGCCTGTGGAAGACACGCATATTGCAGAGAAACGCAGAGCCGATAGTTTCCTCAACAGCCCACTTCATTAGGTTGGTCACTCAGCTAAGAGATGTCTACGAGCAAATGGAATATCAACCAGAATGGTATACGGCATTGGTGAGGTGCTTATCCTTACCGCTGTTCTAGCATACAATTGGAAAATCAATTACGTGATGTATCCGCTATAGAGGTGATTGCGAATTCCGTAGTGCCTTCTGTTCATCATTGTGTTGCGATAGGAGCATAATCAACATATTAGTTCTTTGTCTGTATTCAATTGCTTTCAAGTGATATCCTATGTTGAATAAATACCATGAAAGATAAAAAAAAAGGCGTGGCTGTGTGGCAGAACACCTGCTTACCACGCAGACGGCCTGGGTTCGATTCTCACTCAGACCCAATATTTTTATTATTTATTTTATTTGCAGCTTTTTCGATTTTTCGGTCACGGACAAGATGATGATTTTTCGCTCACAACCAACGGCGCCGACACCGACGCCGACGCCGACGGCGGAATTTCTGCGATACGAGCTCTTTAACGCTATCGCGTTAATACGGGAAAAAAGCAAGCGAGAAGTTAGCAAAAAAAAAAAAAAAAGAAGAAGAAGAAGAAGAAATTAAAGATTGCGCAGTGAAGTACATCGAGATGAAAAAAAAAAAGACTAGAAATATTAAAAGTGTATATCTTGTGGACTTTTGAGTGCTGAGAGAGGCCAAAGCGTACATGAAAACGTCTATGCTCTGTGGTTATCTTACGCGGAATTCGAGAAACAGCTCAACTGAGCACTTCAAAGCAGGTGATGATAGCGTGAAGTTTGAACTGAAACAGCAGATCAGCGCAATTTCGTCGGATAGTGAAATGATGGCAATGGCAATAACCCAACAGTGCCATAAAAACATCCAGAGTCATTTCAAGCGAAGCGATGATTGTAGGTTAGCGAATTTTTTCCTGACCTGCTCGAAAGTGTCAACGCTGCATTTAAAAATCTCAATCCATATCAGTGACGCACACAAAAGTTGGCTCAAACAAATTCTTGTGTCAAATTCGACAGTTTGGAGACAGAGCCGAGAGAGCGAAGGAGCCGCATAGCAAGGCGCTTAGTGTGAGTAGAAAAGTGTAAGGCTGTATCAAAGAGAACAAGAATATCATTAATCTCACCTTACACAACGACACTGAATGAACAGAGTAGAAAAAACACCTGCCTTCGCTCGTTTTGCGAGCGAAGTCAGGTGTTTGGTCTTAAACGATATTCAAGGAGACGTTGTTATTCTTGAACCGTTCAGAAAACAAGAAACAAATCAGGCTTCAGAATGCAAACGTCTTAGAGAATGAGTTTCCATAAACATGTTGATGTTGTCAGCATAATGAAGGAGAGAATTCGTTCGATGAAAGAAACGTCAGAAAGATAATGCGGCTGTAAAGAAAGAGGCAAAAAGTATACATGCAGACAGACGTCTGCAAGCTTAACGTCTATTACGTCGTCTATTAATTCGAAGTGTGACGGTTCCAGCATCTGCATCCTCCGTCGTGTAACATATACGGTCGTCCTACGGGTGTGTGAGCATCGTAATCTGCTCCCAACTGGTTCAGGGTGGGAACGTGTCTCACATGACAAAGCTGGGAATGCCAACCAGATTTTGCCAGTGTTTAGATTGCGCAGTAAACTGGAAAGAGAGATAAGAGAAGCTTCCCGTATCAGAACTTTGGGCGCTCAGTTATGCGCGGTGAACCTTCGGTCCATCTCACCAATAAATGGAACTTTTATTTTTCATATACCTCTAATGCTACCTCGCATTGACGTGTTAATGCCCTGTGAAGAGCGGGGGGCCAGATGGTATTTGTTTGTTCTTGCGGCCTCTGGTTTTTACGCACGCGTACAGGAGTTCTACAGAATACGCTTGTAGTAAAATTCACTTGTAGGTCTAGCGTTTGTCCTGTGCGCCATCTAGTCAACCATCATCTCACAGGAGACAAAATCCTAGGGAACTGGGCTACCCGGGCGTTGCTGCGGTTCCTTCGAGAAGCCAGGCTGAACAAGTTATGACTGGTCATAGAGAATGTTGGTGTGTTGCTTTTAGACAGCATTGTGCATCAGCTCTTTATGTGCTTCATCGTCCACAGATGATTGCCGCGACAAAAACCTACAAGCCCTCGCTGTGTCGAGGTCTCTCATGACCATGATGCGCACTCTCCTTAAAGGAATGACAACTCCGTCAGCTCAATGCGCTCTACAAGTTCTGGATTCCTTGGAGCCAGTCCTTGCAAGCCTTTTTTAACATCTCGGATTCTAGCCTACTTTTAAGACAGCCGCGGAGGAACCAATGTCAAATATTTCTCGGTTGTGACTGTCTGCGTGTGTGCGGTGAACACAGATGTGTGTGCGCGTATAACTTGATCCCTCTTTCCTCATGGCTCTCTCTATTCTTTTTTCTCCCCTTCCCCTTCCCCCCGTGTAGGGTAGCAAACCGGGTACAACCTGGTTAACCTCCCTGCCTTTCCTTCGCTTTTATCTCTCCCTCTCTTTCTCTCTGCTTTTAGACATTGCTATTGTCATCACTTTGTAGTGTCGTTGCGAGCCCCTTCTCCTCTTTCATTCCTTCGCACCCTCTTTCCCCTTCTCAAGCGCAACAGAGAACTTACCCTCCCCGTCTTTCCTCTGCCTTCCTCTCTCTCTTCTTTTTATTTGTGCTCTCGTGCGTACCTTGCTGGAACCTTTACACTTCTGTTTTTTCCAGTTCCGGAGTAATGAAGGCGACCACTGTAGACGACAATTAAGACTAAAGCCCGTCACGCCCCGAGGGACAAATTGACTAAATATTTTGACGTTTTAAAATGAAAAGGAAGCGACAAAGACGACATTTAGTGCTTTTTTTTGTCACTACATCAGATCAAAGAAAAGGCCTCGACACTTATTTGGATCCACACTTCAATAAATCGCCGCTTAGCAGCGATGGTTCAGCCAACGTTACAAATAAAAGATATTAGAACAATGCATATTTTCAAAGCTGGTTGCACACGAAAGACGCGGAATTGAAATCGCACCAGCCCTGCCTTCGAGTAATCCTGCTTTTCCTTGAGCTGCCACGGTAGAAGAGAAGAAGCCGCCTTTTAAGGCGTAGCTTTGGCCCTGGAGTTAAGGAAGCGACCGTCCCCGTAATAATTACAAGAAGAAGAAAAAAAAAAGGAAAGACTCACTGATGGGGAACAATGGAGCTCCGAGCAGGGAAACAGACTACCGAAGCCCCGATAGCGAATGACGAGCAAGAACAATTTTCTCATATCTCCAATGCCTGCGGCGAACAATTGCCTCTCGAAGGGAGCGGCACTGATGGAACAGATCTCAATCGCGAGCTTCCCGCACACTCAGTTCAGTGATGTCCTTTAATCTCGCCACTACACTGCCTTTGGAGTTGGAGAATATGGCATCGGCTCTAGAAATGCCAGAGGGGAGTTACTAGTAGAGTTCGCAGAACGCAATAATTTACGGATCTTGAACACCTTCTACAGAAAACGGACTACTCGTAAGTGGACGTGGAGGAGTCCTAATGGCGAAACTAAAAATGAAATAGACTTCATAATGTGCGACCACCCGGGCATTATACAGGATGTGGAAGTAGTTAACAAGATCCGATGCAGTGACCATAGAATGGTAAGATCTAGAATTCAACTAGACGTGAGGAAGGAACGGCAGAAACTGATACGCAAGAAGCCGATTAATGAACTAGCTCTGCGAGGGAAAGTACAGGAATTCAGAGTTTCACTTCAGAATAGGTACGCGGCTTTAACCGAGGAAACCGACCTTAGCGTTGACGCAATGAATGATAATCTGACTAGTATCATTAAGGAGTGTGCAGTGGAAGTCGGGGGTACAGTCGTTAGACAGGACACTGGTAAGCTATCCCAAGAGACGAAAAACCTCATTAAGAAACGTCAAGCTATGAAAGTCTCAAATGCAACAGACAAAATAGAGCTGGCGGAGCTTTCGAAGTTGATCAATAGGCGTAAAGTAGCCGACATAAGAAAGTATAATATGGAGAGAATTGAGCATGCTCTAAAGAACGGAAGAAGCCTCAAAGCTACGAAGACAAAACTGTGCATAGGCAAAAATCAGATGTATGCGTTAAGGGACAAGGATGGCAAGGTCACAACCAATATGGATAGAATAGTTGAGATAGCGGAAGAGTTCTACAGAGATCTGTACAGCAGCCGAGACAGTCAGGATGATAACGTAAGAAGCAGTAATATCCCAGAGGAATCTGACATCCCACCAGTATTAACAGGAGAAGTAAAGAAAGCCCTAAAGGGAATGCAAAGAGGCAAAGCCGCTGGTGAGGATCAGGTAACATCAGACCTGTTGAAAGACGGTGGAGAGATTATGTTAGAGAAACTGGCCACCCTGTATACGAAGTGTCTCTCGACAGGGAGGATACCAGAATCTTGGAAGAATGCCAACATCATCTTGATCCATAAGAAAGGGGACGTCAAGGACCTGAAAAATTACAGGCCCATCAGCTTACTGTCCGTTGTCTACAAGCTATTCACAAAAGTAATTGCTAACAGAATTAATACGACATTAGAGTTTAATCAACCAAGGGACCAGGCAGGATTTCGTACAGGCTTCTCAACAATAGACCATATTCATACTATCAATCAGGTGATAGAGAAATGCGCGGAATACAACCAACCCCTATACATAGCCTTCATAGATTACGAGAAGGCATTTGATTCGGTGGAGACATCAGCAGTCATGCAAGCACTGCGGAATCAGGGCATCGACGAAGCCTATATAATCATAATGGAAGAAATCTACAGCGCATCCACAGCCACTATAGTCCTTCATAAAGAAAGCGACAGAATCCCAATAAAGAAGGGCGTACGACAGGGAGACACGATCTCTCCAATGCTATTCACCGCGTGTTTACAGGAGGCTTTCAGGGCCCTAGATTGGGAAGAATTAGGGATAAGAGTTAATGGAGAGTATCTCAGTAACCTGCGCTTCGCTGATGACATTGCATTGATGAGTAACGCGGGAGACGAATTACAGCTCATGATTACTGAACTGGATACGGAAAGTAGAAGAGTAGGTCTGAAAATTAATATGCATAAAACTAAAGTAATGTGGAACAATCTTGGCAGAGAACAGCGCTTCGCGATAGGTGGCGAGACGCTGGAAGTTGTAAAGGAGTACGTCTACTTAGGACAGGTAGTAACCGCGGAGCCGAACCATGAGAGTGAAATAACTAGAAGAATAAGGATGGGATGGGGCTCATTCGGCAAGCATTATCAAATCATGAATGGTAGTCTACCACTATCTCTCAAGAGGAAGGTATATAACAGCTGCATCTTACCGGTACTTACCTACGGAGCAGAAACCTGGAGACTTACAAAGAGGGTTCAACTTAAATTGAGGACGACGCAGCGAGCGATGGAAAGGAAAATGATAGGTGTAACCTTAAGAGACAGGAAGAGAGCAGAGTGGGTCAGGGAACAAACGGGGGTTAAGGATATCATATTTGAAATTAAGAAGAAGAAATGGATATGGGCCGGCCACGTAGCACGTCGGCAGGATAACCGGTGGTCATTAAGGGTAACTGACTGGATTCCAAGAGAGGGCAAACGCGTGAGGGGAAGACAGAAAATTAGGTGGGTAGATGAGATTAAGAAGTTTGCAGGTATAACGTGGCAACAGAAAGCACAGGACCGGGTTGATTGGCGGAACATGGGAGAGGCCTTTGCCCTGCAGTGGGCGTAGACAGGCTGATGATGATGACACTGCCTCGTGCCATCCCCCACTGAAGTGCACTGAGGTACACTGCGGATTTGTGCTTTCATTCTACGCTATACCAAAAAAAAAAAAAGTCTTCATCGTACTCGCGTAATCACGAGATCGAGAAAAGGCGTAGAGGCCTGTTCTGAGTGGAAGACGTTTTCTGTACTTTCCGAGTACCTAATAGAGCAAATCTTCCTAATGCTCCGAATGGCAACTGCGCCGCTCCTCGTAACAGCAACGTAAAAAAAAAAAAGACAGAAACACAACTACATCAAACTCTCATAAAAATTAAAGAAGGCCTAACGTGGCTTTACAAACGTCTGCAATTCCGGGCGCTCTTTTATCCACGGATTACTTTTGAAGAGAGTGGTAACGATTCACGCATGCTCGTTCCTGATATTAGGAATATTTCGCGGAGGCAATTCAAACTTCTTTTCGGAGCGCACCCGTTGCTGGGAAAATTGACCGGAGCTACCCTAACGAGACCCAAAGCCCTGTGTAAGCGTTGAAGACTTTAGCTTGTGCTATAAGCATTAGTACGAACGTCATTTAAGCACAAAAAGCATCGAACAGCCACATTCTTGAATGAGCTTTGAATTAGAAATTTTATATTGAGAGAGAAAGAAGCAATTTTTATTAGAATGCCCTCAAAGTAAACGTACTTTAGCAGAAGGCAGAGACTTTTCTTTGCCTGCTTATGACCGCAGACATGCCGCCCTGAATGGGGAGGCACGATGGAGCTCGAAGATGCACAGAAAATACCATTATATATGAATGAGGAAGGGGGAGAGAGAAAGAGAATGCATGGAAAGGCATGGAGGTTAGCCAGAGCTAACGCTTCAAATTGGGCCAGTTGCATGCGATTCGTGGTAAAGAGCGGAACATAGTACAAGAACAGAGGCAAGTGAAAAAACGGAACGTATTCCCCACTAGTTGCGCTGTGTTATACTTTTTACCATTAGCAGGGGTAGTTGCGGTTGGCTACACAGCACATGGAGAGGGTGTGCGGATATAAAGAGAGAAGCCGAGTGGAAGGGGAGGTAGACAGAGAGGGAGGAACGGACAGAAATAACGAACTGTGATAGCGGAAGGTGATGCTGAGCGGGTGAATGTGAGCTTGGACGAGGACAATGTTGTTGTGCTGGACAACCAGCATGAGGCATTATTTTCACAACATTAGCCAGTGTAGCCATTATTACATTACCGTAGAACAACAAAGGCGACTAGCCAATAAGCCTTGAACACTGGCTGTGTCCCAATAGTCACGATAGACGACTAAATAGACAGCTAAGCAGACAACGGTCATCTTAAGCAGAATTCAGATTCTCACGTAGCCGGCAAAATAGACCGCTTCGCGAAGACAGCATCGGAGACAAATGTGATGCAGGCTACTTTGCTGTGCAAACAAGATGGCCGCTAAGCAGAATGCTTGGATCTCGCCGGTACGATCGTCTGCCGAGTAACAGACGCTTTCTTACGCGCTACGTTCAATTCTTCATAAATTCTAACTCGACAGAAGTTAAATAACATTTCTGTTCCTTTTCCTCAGCCTTCTATTGTCGATGTGAGGTGGCGTCACGTCGCACAGACGTCATGCAGATGCGTTCCATTATGCGGACGACTCAGTATTCATGCTGTCTTCTCAGCTGACTCTCTACGAAGCAGGCCAAAGCTGGAACACGCAAACAGTCGTTCCTTCTCCCGCGACCGCAGCCACGACCGCAAGGCTGAAATAAAAAGAACGAGAAATTGCGAGCCACTCCATCATGCAGCTGCGAGTCGAGTTTGAGAGATATATAACGGACCGCTACTGCCATTATGACGGGGAAGCTACTTCACTTGGCAAGTACGTAGCGCAGGAAAGCCTACAAAAAAAAAATATATGGGAAAGCGCAATTTTCATTGACAAGCAGCGCATCTGCCTTAAGGGTGTGAGAGCCCGAGAGAGACAGCGAGAACTGCCGGCGAATCAAGTGCGCGAACCCATGAAGATCATCGAGACTGCGGAAATGAATCAGGGAATAAAAAAAACAAAAAAAGAAAATTTTGTATGAGCTCACAGCAGAATTTGAGTAGGAAAAAAAACGAGCGTAGGAGAAACAAGAAATGATATTATTGGAGAATTTCCTAAGTGCCAACGAGAGAGTAATCTTTCTCGGAAGCAATATCCCGGGGAGACGAAGTTATGCGCCACTTTCAGTTTTTTTTTTTTGCTGCTATTTGCGATCTACTTTATTCCTTTACTTTATTGCCTTTATTAATTTACTTTATTGCCGGAGCGAGAAAAAAAAACACATTTTGTTTTTGTATGTTCCTTAGTGAGCAGTCTTACTGAGTCATGCGCTCGCGCACGCGAACGATGTTTGACTATAAGACAGGCGATATATGGAGGACGTAGAAAAGTTTTCAAAGCAATCTTTCGCTGACCACCGTAGCGCACCAAAATTTCGCGGGTTGAATGATGAATTTTCTGTGCGAGTGACGGGGTTTATCCCTAGCGAGCTATATAGGCGGAGCTGGCCAGCCTTGTATGGAAAACAGAAACAGGGCAATCAGTACAAAAATTCCACCTGCCCGCTTTGAAGGCTCGAAACGAGACTTTTTGACATCGCAATCACGATTTCTGCCTACTATGGTTGTCCACCACTGGCACCTCTGGAAAAAAATTGCCGCAGTTTGCACTGGTGGTTCAAGGCTGGAAGCAACAACAGAGCTAGTGTTCCGACGCTCGAGGATGAAGCTGCTCTCCCAAGCCCGTGTCCTTGCCCACGAAAAACGACGTGGGTTTGGCGGGAACATGTCACGTGACTAATGTTACGTGATTTCTTTGGCGGGTACATGCCACGTGTCTAGCGTTACGTGATTTTACGTAACGTGGCTAGCGTTACGTGATTTGGGCGGGAATACGTCACGTGACTAGTGGCACGTAATTTTACGTCACGTGACTAGTGTTACGTTATTTTGGCGGAAACATGTCACGGGAACATGTCACGCGATTAGTGTTCCGTGATTTTACGTCAAGTAGCCCTCTTCCTTCTTTCTTCTCTCTCTCTCTTTCATTCCCTTTCTGTCTTGGTCTCTGTTTTTTTCTATCTCTTTCCTGTGAGCGCAAGAAGATGAAGAAGAGGACGAAGAGAGCGCGCGCCGGCATGATGATGAGCCCTTCGCCGAAGAAAACTACCCTTCGGCGAAGTGGCTACAACTGACGCTTCATCACCTTTTTCATACCTTCTTATCGCCTAATGTAGCGTCACGACTAACGTCAGTGGGGGGGGGGGGGGTTGAGCACGCAATGCGTAGTGCTTGATGATGTCATAAGCTTGCTCCGCATACGTAACCCCCCTTTCGAGAGTTCGCTTTACACGCTCCCATATAGATCTGCTCGAATTATTAACGCGAGAGCGTTAAAGGCCTCGTTTCATAGAAATTGCGGTGTCGGCGTCGGCGCCGTTGGTTGTAAGCGAAAATTATTCCTATTGTCCTTGACCGATAAATCGAGAAAGATGCAAATAAAAAAATAAAAATCGTTCGGTTAGAGTGCGAATCGAACCCAGGCCGTCTGCGTGACAAGCAGGTGTTCTACCACAGAGCCGCGCTATTTTTTTTTCTTTCATGGTATTTATCACACTTAGTATTACAGTGCACAATAGGAGCACAAATAAAGCAAGCAAAAGTACAATCGCATAGCAACAATAAGCGCTCAAGCGTTACTAAGGGCACACTCGATGGCTAACACAACGTGCAGTAGAACGGTGAGAGTTCTTCACATCGTGTTATACTGGAATTCAGCTGAAGGACATTTATGACGACCTGGACTTTAGACCGGACTGGTACCCCCTCTTGATGAGGTGCTTGGCCTCACCACCTTTCCAGAGCCGCGCTATTTCTTGAAACTGCTACGGAAAAAACACTACATGAGTGCCATGCAGTGGAAGAAGTCTCCTTAACGCATGTAAAATTGTGTGAATATGATTATAATTTCCTTATGGTTATGGAAATTCGAACTGAAAGATTTGAGAGAAAGCAGCACGCAAGAGGCCAAGCCGAGACCATCTTTAGTAGATTTAGCCAGCTATCCTTCCTTTTCATTAAACACAGGCGTAGGTTTCATGCCTCGATTAGGGCTTAAAGGGGTACTGACACGAAAATTTTCAGTTATTTTTTTTTGCGTCAAATGAAAGGTCAGGCCCTCAAGATCCTAGAAAAGGTAGTGCTAAGCGCGAGTGCGCCCTGAAAAAGTAATTACAGTATGTTTTTAAAAGATAGTTTCGGTTCCTACTCTACCCTGACGTCACAACACGGTATGAGCTTCTCGTCACGTGCTCGCACAATATATAGTGACGTTTACACGGCCGCTCCACACCGTGGCTACGTGGTGACGCAAAAGCGGCTATTTTGAATGTTTGGTGACGCACGAGAGGCCATTTAGAATGTTTTGGTAACGCACAAGCGGCCAAAGTGTAAGTTTTGGTACCTAACGTCATCAAAACTAGCCAGACTGCTGCGTGAAGTCACCAGAATTGTTACTGTAGCCTGACGTCAAGCTAGTGTCGATGTCAATAGGTGCGCCATAGAAAAATTGACTTTAATATCAAAATAAAATATCTTATCAGCATTTGCTGAACTTTACACTTTCTCAGAGCGGTCTCTGCATACAGGTGATTTGTATGGCAGAGTAAACTCGCCTTCGAAAAAAGGTGTCAATACCCCTTTAAAGGTTTAAAAAAAATTGCACAGCTTGGACTGAGTCGCGCAAGACTGGGGCAGAGCAGAGCTAGTCGGCTGGTGCTGGCTTGGCTAGGCACACGCGCATTGACACACGAATTGTTCACGTATCACATTCTAAATCACGAGTGTTGGCTGGGTATCGATCGGGTTCGATTGGGAATCTCTTGGCAATCACAGCACCAAGTAGCCTAATTACCAGAATGATCTTAATTAGGATATTTAGCTTAACTGACCTAGTTTGCATATTGGATGCTTGGTCTCGATTAGCTTGCATCCCAAGTCAACATGACCTAATTAACTAATTAGCACTAAGTAGACTCGGTACTAATTAATCTTAATTAGGAATAGCTCGGTTCATCTTGCCGAGCTCGGCACTAGACATACCAGCCTCTCAACTCGGCTTAATTAGCTTAATTATACTTACAAATTAGGCATTACCATGCTCAACCAGACTTAATTAGGCTTGGCTACGATTAACTTGGCTTAACTAGGCACAGCTAAGCATAACTTGGCCCGATGTGGCCGAGCCGACATGATCACGATAATTTCTTGTCTACATCACGAACCGGATAAACAGCGGGCATAACAGCTCTGCTGTATAGAGAAACCGAGAACCTCCTCCTACGTCTCTATTTCTGCAATACAAGTCAGGAAGTGCGCGCTTTGTGCATGACGTTTTCTTTTCATAAGCTTGATTTCATGCAAGTATTTGTTTACGTCACCTAAGAAAAACGCAAAGGACGCGCGTCGAGAAATGTCTCGGCATGAAACTCGGCGAACTTCCGAGTGTGGCGCAATACAAACAAAAGCTCAAAGAACGGCTTGCGAAGTGCTGCGAGACTGAAAGAAAACTACCGCTGTGGAGTTCGAGGGCCCTTTCTTTTTTCGTTACTGCCTTTCAAAATTTTTTTTTTCAAAACGCATACTGCACGCATCGACTCGCTAAAGTTTACCAGAACGCGAAGAGTGCATTAGTTTCCTAGAAGGACGCGAATCCACACAGGAAACTACATAAGCAAACAAGAACGGAGAACGTAGGCGAAATGAGAAGGCACAACCCGAACTCCCATCCTGTCTCGTTAAACTCGTGCAGTACCGCCAAGGCGTCGTGCTGGCCAATCAGCATAACATGAGCCAGCTACATTTTGTAGAGAAAGGAGGAGAGGAAGCTCACACTGTTCGCTTCTACTGTTTTCTGTTCAGCTACCATCAAATGAGTCCGACTGAACAGAGAAAAAAAGCCATGGAGCAACTACATTTATATGGATCCCATTAATACGGATTACCAGCGAAGTAGTTTGGGCTGCATATATTATGAAATCACACAACATTCCGCATACATAACACTCATACACACGCATTACATTTGTACACACTTATTTAATTTCTAGAAGATGGTGATTACTTACTTATGGACTGCATGATACACGGTGAGAATTTTCACGTTCACGTAGGACACATACTTTGTCAACGCTAAAATGATGCACGAACCATATATGATGGCTGGTTTTGATGAGTCACTGAAGCACACGAGCATGAGCGCGCTGCGCCGTCTCGCCATCTCCGGTTTCTCTCGGTGCCCTGACGCGCGCCTCCCAGTTTTATATGCACCATGCATAACGTGATAATACACCAGCGCCATTACACTACGCCGACACAAGCGCTGCCGCGGTCACCGTAGCTCCCATGCATATGCCGCAACCGTTGCTTCAACCGCGCCGGCACCTCCCGCGCGCGTGGTACACAACCTTTCCCCTCTTTCATACCCATCTACATTCCTGTCCACGCACCATGTCCCCGATACGGACGTAAGCCGCCCAGGGTACACCCCCCTCCCACCCTGCAACGCAAGTGATGGATACACACGGGGCTGGAGGTACACAGCCACGCTGTATATTAGCAACTTAATCACGCAACGAAGATAAGCAAAAGGCGTCAAGTAAAGACTAACAATCTATTCTTTCAAACAGCATATTGACTATAGCCTTTAAAACAGATACATAAAGAAAGGAACAGGAACATGCGCGAGGAAATTATGGAAGGAAACCCCTCCTATATAATTAACATCATGTAATGAAAAGCATAGGCAAATTTCGTTAAAGGGGCCCTGCAACAGTTTTCCAAGTAGCCATGGAATGGCTTCACTAAAGCAGCTTATTGCCTCACGAATCGACCACCGCAAGAATTTTTAGAATCTGTCCAGTACGAGCGGAGTTACAAAGATTTCTCGCACGCTGTAACTGTTTTCTCTCTTCTCTCGTCCTGACGAAAGCGCTGGAAGCTAAGCAGGGAGGGGTGGCACGGGGAAAGAAGGTACGTCACACGCGCCTCGTGACCTTGAACACTTTGTCTTTTTTTTTCGAACGCGCGGCGTACTTTCAGTGCTATCGCGCGTGCGGGCGGGCATGTGACGGCCTCCCGCGACGGCCGCAGTAACTACCGACCACGCCATGTTCCATCAGCCAATGGCGTGGAACTTGTGTCAGTGACGCCGTAAGCATCATTTTTGTCGAGAGAAGAGGAAGCGTTTTTTAGCTCACTTTGAGAATTTATTGTAAATCCCAGGCCGCGTGCTGCGCTATAATGTTTGGCTCGTGTGTTCTCGGGAGCATCGACTACCGATCGGCAGCGTTTTCGACCATGCTGAAAAAGTGTTGCATGGCCCTTTTAAGTGCCGATGTTTTTTTACCAGATTCCCATACAACTTAGAAAAATGTAAAAAAGGTAGCATTTCGGGCCACATGGTAAGGCATAATAGGTGCCTGCTTTTTGTCGGCGTTTCTTGGTCAAACGGCACATTCTGTGACTGAAAGGGTTCACGAATGCTCAAATACTCCCAGCGGGCTGGAAAAAGATAGGCAGCTGGCACTTCGCCTTGTTGACCGGTGTGAACCAGTTTTAAATTGGCTAATTACGTCAAAATACCACGATGAGCGTGCTGAAATGTTATCCGAGACCTTCCACACGTAAAAAATGGTGACCCATGCGCGAACTACGCATACATTTCTGTCATTCGAAGAAGATATCGCAATCCTATTGGCATTATTAACAAAAAAAGTTGGGCTAGTTGGTTCAGATGCATTTTCTTATTTCATTCGCAGGCCCTACTAAGAAGCCGAAATCTTGAGACTAAGGCATCGTGCATCAGCGGTGGGCAATGCCACAAAATCGTTGCTGCGCTTCTTGAGACGCATCATCCTGTACGACCCCGGCTGTGACGATATGGACGATGAACGCTTTGGTGCCTACGCATTTGCGAAGTGTGAACTCCTTTTCTTCATTCCCCTTTTCCTTTCTCCAGTGCAGGGTAGGGTAGCCAACCTGGCTGAGCCTAGTTAAGCTCCCGCATTTCCCCTATGTATCTCTCTCCCCCTCTCAATCCATTACTTTCATGCGTCCTCCTGTTTCGAGATAATTGTATTTCTTCCGCAGTACCCTACATATTCACCATCACAGAATAAACATTTGTTGTAAGTCACTGCAGCTTGTCTGGTTATTCCTCACATCGTGTTCTTTTGAGCTGTTTCGGCTCGAGTCACGAACCAATCAGCGCTAAAGCTTACGATACTGAAGCGGCGTCGCGTGTAGGACAGCCGGAGGTGAAGGAGTACTTGTGTTCTTTCCCGGTTAGCCAACGCGAAAGCATAGCCTTAGCCGGCACTGCACGGAATTCGAGACGGCGCAGTGGCGGCAAGCCTTGGGATCCATTTCCGCCGATGTACACGAAAACGAGGAGAACGCGCGCGGCAGTGCCGCTTCACAATGTTTGCGAGTAGTAAGCGAAATAAGCAATGCGAGGGACCACTGAAGAAGCAGACATACAAACAAAGAAAACAATAAGTTGACAAAAAGAGAGAGAACACCGGAGTAGGCAAAAAAAAAAAGTTTTGTACACCCAAGTGCGAACCAAATATTCAGCGATGTTCCCATCTCGATGTGCAGTGATGCAATGCTTCAAATCGAAGCGTGTACCTTAACTTGATCTCCTATACGTAATGCACGGCACGATGTGCAGACGCCGTCTTCAGCGATATCGGCAATATGCAAGTGCGCATGTTGCTGCAGGAATGCATCAGCAACTCCGGAGTTTCCGGACGCGCTCTCCCACGGGATCTTCTAGCGTGCACGCCGATATATCAGGAGTGCAGCACTGCCTCCGAGTACCAAAAGAAGAAGAAAAAAAGGACACCGAAACTAAAACATGAGCAGCAGCATGAATAATAAGAGCGACGCGGTTGGTGCTAGAATGAAAAAGGAAAGAAAGAATGGACAAGCGGCTCTCCTGGTAGTACATATTGTCTTTCTATTCGATATTTCCAGGGCGCTCGATACGGAGTACTCGGTTTTTCGAAGCTTCGATGCAGTTATGTTACGATTACGGGACAGGCGCGACGGTGCTACGCAGTGCTACATGCAACTGCGGTGAGCTACCATATAGACGCCAGTGCAGCCAATGTGCCCGGTAAGCCAACGATATGCGCACAACCACTCAAATTACGCAAAGACGTCGACACACCTCGTAACGTTTGGTTCAAAATGCGGCATAAGTAGCTCCTCACTGACTGCTTCGCATGAAATCGATTCCCTGAATGCGTCGTATCTTCCGGAAACTTTTATGAAAAAATAGTCATTTGAAAACCATTTAACTATGCATTGGGATAAGCGGCCCTCATGTGGCCAACGTTACCATCGGTGTGCAATTATTAAACAACGACTATCTGTACTCTATATGATTTGCCCTCATTCAGTATAAAGGCGCGTTCACATTTGGCCTCGAAGGGGTCGAAAGTGCCAAAACTCACCAGAATTCCGCTCCCTTCGCCGCCTAAGCGGCCGGAAAAAAACGCGGCGAGCGCGATGCGAAAAAAAAAAAAAAAGAGGTCTGGGGCAGATTTTGCAGCCACGCGACAGCGGAACGCCTTTCCGCTTCACGGGTGTTCTGAATCGGGCACGTGGTCAAATCATCAACCGTTTTTGGGGATATTGGCATCAAATAAGCCAATTCCTTCTTTGGCGGCAGCAAAGATTCAGCGTTGCGCTATCACGTTGGCCGCTTATCAGTACACACTGCACTACAGAAGTGGCAAGGACATGGAAGTTGCCGACGCACTTTCAAGACTGCCAGTTCCAGTGAAACCTAAAGACGACACTGAAGAATGCCTTGCAGTTTTCGATCCAAAGCCACTCACCGCCTGTCAAGTGGCTGATGCGACTAAAAGGGATCGCATTATTTCCAAAGTCATACAGTTCACGTTATGTGGCTGGCCCGCGCACTACGATGATCGATTTAAGCCATTTTACGTTCGTCGAAACGAACTGTCATACGAGCAAGGCAGCATCACGTGGGGCCAGCGTGTCATTATTCTGGACGAACTTCGAGAAGCGGTGCTCGCATTCCTGCATGAGGAGCGCCCAGGAATGCAACGAACGAATATGCTCGCTAGGTCATTCGTTTGTGGCCGTTGATTGACAAGGACATCGAAGCCACTGTCCGCCGATGTCAGGTGTGCCAAATGACCATGCCCGCGAAAGCACCAGGACCATTGCATCCATAAACCAAACTCGGGTTTAGCAGAAAGTCCATGTCTTCTTCGCCACGAAGGATGGCTTCAACTTATTTCTCCTAGTAGACTATTCCTCCAAGTGGGTAGAAGCAAAATACCTTCGCAAAATAACGACGTCAAGAACAATCGACTGTTTCGAAGAGATATTTGCAGCGTATGGCTACCCGGAGGATTTTGGTTAGCGATAAAGGACCTCAATTTGCTGCACAATGTTCTCCGATTTTACGTCTTCTCATGGGATTCGACACACGCGTACGCAACCATACCATGCTTCGTCGAATGGGGCAGAAGAATGGCTAGTCCAGACAACGAAAGCCACGCTCCTAAAGAAAGTGCTTCACGATAACCTAAGAGGCCAGCATACAACACTGTCTCGGCGACTTAACGACGCCTTGCTTGCTTACAGGAACACACCTAATTCCGTAAGAGGAAGAACGCCGGCGGAGCTGTTCCTAAAACGACAACCTCGCATAAGACTTTCGCTCTTGAAGCCAAGCTATGCACAGGATATGCGGAGTCGTCAAGACCCAGACGCCCCCCGTCGAAGCGAGGGCCGAAGAAGGGACCCGCAGATGGAGGCTGATGATACCGTATTCGTCAAGACTACAAGAGGGGAAACCCAGTCATAGGACGAAGCTGTTCTGGTACAACGCGCAAGCGACTCTACGTTTGCGGTCAAAGTGGGAGACCTTTTCCGGTTTGTACACATCGACCAGTTGAGACCCAGTTGGACTTTGAGCCAAAAGACACTGCTCCATGCGGACGTCGAGGAAGCTCAGGCGGGGCCCTCTACAAGTGACCGCAGTCAGGAGAATTTGCCGCCAGGTTCCTCGGGGAAAGAGTCTTCTGTTGGTACGGCCAGCAGTCCTAATGCGGACCGGATGGAGGATGCACGTAGAGACAACGCCACTACAACAGAGGAACCCGCATCGCAGTCCGAAGCAGAACACTCATCAGTGCAGCCTTCAAGCAGCACCCCGACTTCAACCTTGGCGTCACCCGAAGAGACCGCTCTGCGAAGAAGTAATCGCATCAGACATCCGACTGATCGTTATCAGGTCTCCAATTATGATCGCGGAAAGAAACGCGTACAGCTTTAATTTAAGGAGGAAGGAGTGTTCCGTATCGGGCACGTGGTCAGATAACATGCGACCATCGATGACGTATGCTTGCTCGACGGGCGGCGCTATCTACAAAAGCGCGCTGCAGTCTGCTGCTTAGAATAGAACAACAGGAAGTCGTACTTTGGCTGCGCTGGCATATGATCCACGTAATATGTGAATGCGTAAGCGTGAACGTAAGTGCAATAAGAGTTGTGCGGCGTTATCCATTAGTGACGTTTATTTGAAGCTATGCGGTACAAAAGAAAAACTCGGCCCTTACAATATTTCCGAGAGAGAAAGGCAATGCAGGACTGCCGGGTCACGGCAGCCCCGCTAAACGAGAAGAAACCGCGGCATCCGGAAGTTAAGCCTCGCGGTGGCTCTCAGCTGGCAGCTGCCAATACAGCCGTGTGCTGGCGATATTCAGGCGCCAAACTATGGACAGCGCCTCGACGAAGAGCACGCCTTCAAGCTCGTTGAGCGATCGCCCCCTTCCATCTTTCCCGCTCGGGATGTTGGCTTGCTGGGACCCACCCGGTGGCAGCGCAGGCATCCCGGGACTCCCCCTCATTAGGCGCTAGTCTCGCCCGGCATCCTCTACTGCGGCGCTCGGGATTAACTTGAGCGTCCAGAGAGGAGCATAAAGCAAAGGGAAAAGGCAGCAGTGGGGCGAGGAGGACCTCACAGGGTGCGCTCGATGACGGCAGAAGTTTCGAAGGGCACTTGTAATCTTGATGTTCGCCTTATGGCACGTAGACCATCTTAGAGACTCGAGAAACGAAGCAAGAAACCGAAATTGAAAGCATAGAAAGCGCCATACGAAGCGAGAATAAGCCCCGCCTCATCTATTACTCCCCACTTGCACTGATGACAGCAACATAGCGAAATAGTAGTATCAAGATAAAAGAAAGAAACAAGATAAAATTAAGAGAAGAAGGGCAGGTATCACGGATACATACTATGTAGCTAGTACGATACTGCGAGGAAGAACAAAAAAAACCGACAGAGTCGTGTCATCGAGACTTGATTCTCACATGAAGACGCGGGCACGCACGCAAGGAGACGTGCTAACGAAATACTGACATTACAGCATGTCATTATGCAACTGTTGTACAACTAACACGTCTACAACGTTAAGCCAGTTGGCGCGGTTAGTGCTTCGCAATCGGGCCACGTGGCCTGGTTCCCTCATAGCTACGGGTAATTTCTGTAATATACAAAAATAAAGGTGAAGACGCTCGCGTAGCTAAAAAGCGAATATAAGCAGCAGCATGAGAGAGGGAGTGCGAGAATAGGCGAGCTTATTTCGTCTTCCTGCCAGCGTGCGCGCGATGCTGCCGGTCGGCGAGACCCTGCGAGTTTGGAGAAGAGCAGTAACACCGAGCTGCGACGAGCTTGTCAGGTCGCGCGACGCTGGCAGTTCGTCAGAAACGGGTACGACCCCCTCAGCACGAGTCGCGAGGACCGGTGCCTGCGCGCCCCAGTGTGGCCACACCGACAGCACGAAGCAAAAGACTCGCACACCGGAAGACGCCAGTGCGCGCGCGGTCAGACGGGGTTTATTATAACTGCCGGCCGTCGCAACTGCGCTGAGCGGCATGAAGCGACGGCAGTGAAGCAAAAGCGACGGCAGCAGACGCGCGTTACATCACGAGGAAGGGTGAAAGATCGTTGAAAGCAAGGTGGCATGCCAGCGAATTGGGGGGCAATATTAAGCCGGAGAAAATATGAAAGAAATGAGAAAGCTGGAAAAGGCGTGCGCCGCAAAGGTATTTTTAAACTCGCGCCTGACAGTGCGACAGCAGCCCCCGCGCGACCGTTGAGCACATTTTCGCGGCGGCTTGAAATGTTGTTGGCATGTAGAGTGGCGCTCAATATAAGTTGCAACACGGAGGCCATCGTCGAAGGGGCCCCAAGCTTATACTGTAACACCAGCAAGCGTGAAATTGGTTTTCGAAATACCAGTAGTCGAAACAATGTTGACGTCACTTATTGTTTTGTATGTCGGCGCCAACGTGCACTGTTGGGGCCGCTTTGACCGCGGCCAGCATGCTGCAATTCATATTGGGCGCGATTTTACGTGGCGGGAAACTAGATTCATACAAATATGTCAGGGAGGACAAAGCTGCGTGCACTACAACCGAAAAATAGCTTTTGTTTGTCATTCTATCGACGGTTCATTGGTAAGCCAGAATTAAATATTGCGCAGAGGAATAACTTCTAGATGTGGATACCAAACTGCAATCACCAGCTCCTCTCAGGAATTATGTTTTGATGCCTCATTACTTAAGCACTGACACCTTTTAAACATTCTTTCTTGGTAAATTGTCGATTGGAAGACACTTATTTCAGACGTCCGTTTAAGGGTGGCGAATTTGTTGTTTCCTTTAAAATAAACTTTAAATTGCCGTTTCAATGTGTCTTAAATGAATACGCATTCAAAACCATGCAACAGCTCGCAAATGTCTAATAGTACGAACGAAAAAAAGTAATGACAACTCCTAATAAGATGCGAAACAAGCTGAAAAAAACTACTGAATAGAGCTGATGGCTGCCTTACATTCAAGCACCACGCAAATCCGCTGCCTCCGCGAGTTAATCGAAACATTAATAAATTCTGGCACTCATTACAGAACGTACCACGCGAAAGACGTGCCTCGCGTATAGCATTTCGGCTAAATATAACAGACTTCATTGCTGCTCGGCTTTAATTCCGCAAGTGCGGCGAGTTCTTTAAAAATATTATAGTTACGTTTCTTGTTGGTTTACTAACATCACTCTTATTTATTGCGCATGTCCTCCTTTTCAAACATTACAGTTTAAGTGCATGAAATATTGGGTGTGTTAGTGGTGCTACCGCGGATGTAATACATCTAGTGAGTCTGGTTCGAGCGAAAAGATTCCGGCAAATCCCACGAATCGTTGGCATCGATTTCATGCGAAGCAGTCAGCGGGTAGCTGCCTATTCCGCATCTTTTCTTTTTCATGTTTGAGCCAAGCACATGGAGCTAGATCGACGTCTTTGCGTAATAATATTATCTGGGGTTTAACGTCCCAAAACTACGATAGGATTATGAGAGACGCCGTAGTGGAGGGCTCCGGAAATTTCGACCACCTGGGGTTCTTGAACGTGCACCTAAATCTAAGTACACGGGCCTCAAACATTTTCGCCTCCATCGAAAATGCAGCCGCCGCGACCGGGATTCGATCCCGCGAACTTCGGGTCAGCAGCCGAGCGCCATAACCACTACACCACCGTGGTGGGGCAACGTCTTTGCGTAAACTGAGCAGTTGTGGGTATATCGAGCGCTTACCAGGCACGCCGAGTTCACTGGCGCGTAAAGGTCACCTCATGATCCTATGTAAGATCGCTACACACGATAGTTTTATGGAAACGAAGTGGACGGTATAAGGTACGATGATGTGCGTATCATGAGTAGCAGTCGTCGTCATATTCATCCGGGGTCGATCAACGCTTGACTATATAGCTTTCGGCGTCATTGGAGCAGATATGTAATATTTGTTACATTGTTATCAAATCGGTTAGCCAGCACTGTAACCACAATTGATCTTGCCCCGAGATGATTACTGTATAGGGTCTTTCTCCGCTGCAGATTGAAGTACTCGTGTGGCACTGTGGTATTGGATACTTGACTGCCACGCAGAATGCCTGGGTTCGATTCCGGCTGTAACCGCGATTTCTATTCGTTGCGTCTGCCGAGGTTTTCTGCGATACGAGCTCCTTAATCCTATCGTGTGAACATTTTGAAAGTCTACTCTCGCCGTCGTCGAGTTGACACGGACTGTAAATCACGTGTGGCGCATACCCGGATTCCAGGGGCCTTGGTAGGCGGGTATGTGGTAAAGGTGACTGGGGGCGACCCAAAGTCCAGCAAAAGCGACCCTGTCGCAATCCGCAGGACCTAATAAAGTTGTTTTAATCTTCGGGAAAATGTGCAGCGCGGCACGGACGAAGGTCCGTGCCGCGCTACACATTTTCCCGAAGATGTTAGTACACCAACTCGCCCAGATCGCCGTATTAGCGAAGTTGTTTTCAATTCAATTCCAAGGGTTTCATGACGTACAGACGACCACGAGAGCGCCCGGACGTAGGCGAACAGACAGACAGACAGACAGACAGACAGACAGACAGACAGACAGACAGACAGACAGACAGACAGACAGACAGACAGACAGACAGACAGACAGACAGACAGACAGACAGACAGATAGATAGATAGATAGATAGATAGATAGATAGATAGATAGATAGATAGATAGATAGATAGATAGATAGATAGATAGATAGATAGATAGATAGATAGATAGATAGATAGATAGATAGATAGATAGATAGATAGATAGATAGATAGATAGATAGATAGATAGATAGATAGATAGATAGATAGATAGATAGATAGATAGATAGATAGGAACGGTTAAAGTGCCAAAGAAATGCTTCTCATTTAATATCTCCGGGTCGCTGCAACACATCGCTGAAACACCAACAGGAGCTTACATGAACGCAGCATGTAAACACTACGGCCACACTGTCAAAGGTATTTGCAATTTCTTCATAAACGCTTTTATTGCTATGTGGAGCGGTAGTTAGAGGAACGAAAAGAGAAGAAAAAAGAAAAATAACTGCAGTTGCATGCCCGCTTTTAGGCACGCAATAAATATATCAACAGTGGCAGAGAACTGTCGACTTCTCGTACTGCTATAATGATACGTCGCTGTTTTCTGCGCCAGTCACACGCAGCGCGGAAGTACAATACACCGAGCTATACGCGAGGCAGCCTGTCTATTTTGTAATTATTTGATTCACCCATTTGTGACGCACTCACGCGTGCGTTCGTGCGTGCGTGACATCACTCACGGATAGACACCCGATTGGTCTGTCGGCCGGTCCAAATGGCTGGGATGTAACTCAAGAAATGCGATCCGCGTTTACAAAGACGGCATTGAGGAGAAACCTTTTCGGGTACCCCATCAGTATGAAGTGCATCACTGTGAAGCGCCCCAATTTTTAGACTAGTGAAACCATGCATTATCAGTTCCTTACAGATTCAGACAAGCGCACTGATACGAATGATGCTCAGTGTGACTAAATGCTACTCTTTCATTTCATTGCGAGCACGTGACGTCGGTAAAAAGTCAGTTTGGTCGTAAGTAATCCATTTTAAATCGGCGCTTGTGTTGTCTGCTTCTGTTCTCTTGTGTCCGTGTGTGCACGCTTTGCTTTCTACCACAATGAATGCATGCCAACTAGCTCAATTTCCTGTCGTTCTTAGCTCCTATTTCAACAATATATTCCCTTTAAACTGAGGCCTCCTACTACCACAAAACAACCAGAACAAGAAATCAGCTACAAACATGAGAACGACAGACACCAAGACGGCCAGTAATTACGGTATGCTAATTACATGGTAATTACAAGAACAACGTGATTGGGATTTTCGATTACTTGTTTCGTCGAACGTATTAAGCGCACCACGCTCTCTTTTTAAAGTCGTTCTTTTCTGTGATCGCTTCTTTACCGTCGTAATTTCACTCTCTTCTTTCTTTCGCAAACGACGCAAGAGGAGATCTCCTCGTTAGACGAGACGGCCGCTAAGTGTGGTGGGCCCAGCAGCGAAGAACACCCTCCAAAGAAGATTGATCGCCGAAAAAGTAGCCCCGTCGGACCTGACGCCGCCGGAGTGGATTCTCGAAGGTGTCAGGGCGACCGAAGGTGATAGGCGACAGTAAACGAAACAAAAGGAAATTTTTGTTCAGCAACTTTGACAGAAAAGGGAATTGAAGTATATGCAAACAAAAAGTCCTTCAACAAAGCACTTCTTGGACTCTGAAGTGCTAAGCTTGAAACTTGGACCTAAGCCGAAGTTACTTAGACAGGCGCTCTTCTTACATCCTCTTCCTTTTTTTATTCTCGCCGCAAAAACTTTTCTTGAAACCGTGTCCGGTCATGGAACTTTCGAGAAGGAGCATTGATCGGTTTTGGACACATACTTGCGAAGAACGCCAGTTTAATCCCCCAGCCTCTTTTCTACTTATCATGGTGCGGTGTCAGATAAGAGCATTTATTTCTGATTTCCTAACGATGGTCAATGAAAAGCTGTCAGTCGCGAAGCGAGCGTGCGTGCGCGTGAGTGAGCGAGTGGTGGGATAGACAAAATATAACAAAAGGAAACCTACAGTTGGCTACCGTGTACTTGGGAAAGAGAAAATGATGGCGACAATCGAATATATTGAAAAAGCAGAGTAGTCAGTGCCGTCACTGGAATTTAAAGTGTGGTTTCTGGCAAACTGATTTCCTGTATGCAGAAAGATTAACACCACATTGTACCAAATTCTTAATATTATTACGAAGAGGTAGCGCCAACGAAGACATCCGCAGCGATGATGATTATGGCAAGCCTTCATATAACGAACTCGGGCCGCAATTTAGACAAACCAGTTTTACAGTTCCTGAACATCGACGCATCTAAACTTTCAGGCTGTCAGTTTCGATTATTATTTAACCCCTATTATTTAACCTGTATATTAATGACTTAGTAAATATAGATCCTACAGTTGATTTGTTTATATATGCGGATGACAGCACCATACTCTTAAATGAAAAGGACGCAAACGAATTAATTAGCAGATGTAATGCATTCCTAATGAAACTATCTTATTGGTCACTTTTAAATGCGATCAGAATTAACCCCACACATACCAAAGCCATTCTTTTTAGAGCCAGAAATAAACCTTTTCAGTTGGAGCATTCAATCACTTATTCAGGTCAAGATATAGAACTAGTTAATGAACATAAAATCCTTGGGGTAATATTTACATGTGATTTGAGTTGAGATGCTCATTTTAATAACCTTTGGAACAAGTTTTCTGCTGTTGCCGGTGTACTATCTCTTTGTAGGGCTTTCATGCCGATAAAAGCCAAGCGACAAATTTATCGCGAATTGTTCACCTTGCAATTTAACTATTGCAGTTTAGTATGGGCGACCACAACGCGAACTAACATAAATAAAATAATTACATTACAGAAGGCGCTTCTCCGGGACATTGCTAATATCGAACCCCGTTCAACAACAGAAACATTGTCACAAAAATACCAAATCATATGGGTAGATCGATACTACGAATACCGTGTTTTACAAGTATTTTATTTTGCAAAAAAAAAAATATAGCGATTTTCTTACATCCGTAGCGAGCTTGCAACACCATGAGATGATACCCGTGCACCTCAGAAACCCTGAACCTTGGCATGTACCACGCTTTCGCACTGAATATAAATTGCAATCCATTAAACACAATTTGCCGAAATTTCTAAATAATCATGTTAACGCTACCAATCTATCTCGCAAGGAATTTAAGATGTATTTCGTTAACATGTAAAATATATATTAATGTATAACGATGCATATAAAATGATCATGTTTGGTTTTATTGCCTCTCTCTTTGCACAACAATGTCTCTTGTTGAATGTTAAACATCCTGTCGGAAAGCATGTATCTGAGGTTCAAATTTGCGTTTTAGCTTTGTACCGAAACGTTTACTGTTATCGCGCTGTCATGTACAACGCCTCCTGGGTCCAGTCAAGCTGCTGACGGTAGCTTTTAGCCCCGGAGGACGTTTCTAGTCTGTAACTAGAAAAATAAAAAAGTTGAAATTGAAATTAAGTTGATATCCCAGCGAACTTCGTAAGAAGAGAATTTTCTCTTTTCACACACAAAATAAAGCAGATATTCTCTGAAAGTTGGAAAGAAATCTAAATATATACAAAATAACAGCGAAGCTGCACGTGGCTGGGCGAAACGAAAATTCGTCCGTCATATGTGCGCGAAAACTTCCAGCGCGTATGTGGCACAGGAATTGGGCAAGCCCCACTACTCACCACTGGGCCACTAAGAATGAAGGGAACATACGGTCGGCAAACACCATTTAAGTTTTCTCGACACCGCAACCAATAATTGGGAAAGGCTTTAACGAACCGTCGGGATTAATCCAGTGATAAACACAAGGGCAAGACGTTTCAGCTTCGCTGGTTAAGCATCTACACGGAGTGCCTTGGCGGCAATTTCTTTCTTTTTTCTTTTTGAAACAACTGATTCAAATATTCTCTTTCGCCTGTAACTGTCCATTACTAGTGGACTAACTAGCGGCTAGGTATCCCGACCCACGATGTCTTCCTTTATTGGCTCATAAGTGATACTAAGGATTATATAACATATTCATCTGCTACTTGTTCCATTTTATGCAGTATTGCCTCTAGCAATTTGTTTCTACCCTAGGTTTGTCTTTCACTCTTGTGTAGGTAAAAAAGAAAGTAATAGTAACACGAGGTAGTACGAGGTGGAAGTATTTCCACCTCGTAATACCTCCCTATTGAAAGCGTGGTATCAATAAAGAAAACAAAGAAATTCGGCTGATCCCACGACTTGTGGGAATCGCTTTCATGCGACGCAGTCAGCGAGTACTATCTATACTGCATTTTTTTACTTTGAGCCAACCTTTACAAGCTGAATCGACGTGCTTTTGTAAGTGTAGTAGTTGTCTGCTCATAGTGGGCTTACCAGGCACGTCGACTACAATGGCCTTTAAAGGGTAACTTGCGGTCTGACGTAACGTCAGCACTCACAGAATACATACGCCAGTATTGTCGAAACGAAGTGCTCTTTACGGTGCGATGATGTCAATATCATACGTAAATTTCGTTAGCGTATTCCTCCGGGGTCCAACAAAGCTTGAATATAGCTTGCTCAATCATACGGATACAAATGTAATGTTTATTAGTCTGCTGTAAAAGCGGAGCCAACACTGGAACCACAGACGTTATCCTGACATGAAGCCTGTATTGTAGAAATATATATGTAGTGTTCATTGCTTTGTTATAAAATTAGATAGCCAGCACCACAACCACAACTGACGTTGAACGAACATTACACCTGGATAGGGTGTTTTTCCAAAGCAGTTTCTAGACCTGGCGCGGCTCTGTAGTAGAATACTTGACTGCCACGCAGAATGCTTGGATTCCATTCCTGTTGGGATCCTAATTTTTATTGTTTTAATTCGTCGGGTCAAAGCTGCCGATTTCGGTTCTTCTTAACGCTCTCGCATTTAAATTGCCAATGTCTGTTCTCGCCGTTCCTGGGTAGATATAAACTGTCAATCAACTGTGGCGCATACCCATGCACCGCGGCCCTTGGCATACGGGTATGTGCCACACGTGTCTAGAGGAAAGGGTTTTACGACGTACGCGACAGGATTTTCACGTTATTCATGACATGACCAGACAGCCATATTCGTCAAATCATCCTATCCTCCCGTGCCAATTTCAGTCAACACCAAGTTAAGGAGACGATCACGAGAGCACCCAGACGGGCGGACGGACGGACGGACCGCAGCTGTAGCTATATGGTTGAGCGTCCGCTTCCAATGCGGGAGGTACCGGCTTCGATTCCCAGTGCGGATCGGGAACCCACAGGTTTTTCCAAAGGAGTAGACGAATACACCTACCTGGCGCTCGGTTGTTAATGGGTACTCATCTCGAAAGGTGGCCCCACAAGGTTCTGTAAAGGCCCCTGGGCGCACCTTAACCCACCACAGCCTTGGTGTAATAGTTGAGCATCCGCCGCCGCTGTGGGATGCAGAGAATTGCTGCCGCCGGGTACCTACCGGTAAAATAGGTACAAGCGCACTTCCGGCCTGGTGCTCGGCAGAACGATGTTCATAGTCGCTTTGGTTCATAGTCACTTGGAGAGTCACTCGGAAAAAAAGACAGACAGACAGACAGACAGACAGACAGACAGACAGACAGATAGATAGATATATAGATATATAGATAGATAGAAACGCTCAAAGTGCCTTGGGTTCGCTAAGAAATGCTTCGCAGCTAAAAAAATACCGCGCGCGCTCAACTTCAACCAGGCCTGCAGAGATAATGTTACTCAACGACAGCACAAGCTTGGCGATATTCAACGACAGCACAAGCTAGCCTAATTAGACGACTATAGCCTATCGGCTATCAATATAACCAGGAGTAAAAAACACAAGAAACGCAAACAAGTGAGAGCCACAATAGCCGACGAAAGACCTGCGATGTTCTAACGAGGTAGGGATCGTACCTCTCGCGAGCCAGGTAAGTAAAAATACAAGTGCACCACTCAGCCAATAAGGCAAGCGATCCTGATAGCGAAGTATATAAACACAGAAAGAGAAAATAACTTCGGGAACACGCTTAAGGCTAGATGGAAGGAGATTGATAAAGGGAACGATGTGACAGGCCGGTTCGTTATGCACGAGGCAAATTGCCCCGCTTCCCCGCTGATATCTGTCTGCTAACTATAGCTCTTGTATCACGCAATGTATTCGGGTCGGTGATTTATGTGCCGTTTACGAGACAGGAAGGTTGAAGAGGTGTAACGAGCCCTTTAACGATCAAACGAAACGAGGCGATGCATGAAGTGCTGAACTTGCCTGTGGCCGTGCGAAACAGAATGTTTAAACTCTTATAGCCTGAACTTTTTATTGGCTTAAGAAAAGCATTCGAATTGCAGTTAGAGATGCTTGCATGCGAGTTACAAACACCCAAAATTTCATACAGTTTCGCCACGCCAGGTGAAATGTGCAGAATAGGTTAAAAAAGAAAACGAGACAGGGCTTATAAAAGAAAACAACGAATTGAAGTTTGTTTTCGCTTAGCATCTCAACGAGTCCCTTATCTCACGGCAATACACGAAGCATTTAGCACTGAAGTGATTTCAATTATGCACCTCAATGAGTACATCTGCACATTTTTTTTTCAGGTACCAACTATGTGAAGAAGCACCACGCGCAACGAGTTTTTCCCAAACTCGAAACTGGCAGCACAGTGACGGCTTCTTTCCAGACGGTTACACATGAAGTCCAAATTGTGATATCTTTTTCCTGAGCAAACCGATTCGTTTGATGAGCTGAGATTCTGTAATACCGAAGGATATCGCTCACTAAGACCGCTCATGGCGGCACTCGTGAGAAGTGCCATCGTTTATCTCAACACACTTTGCTAGCGTAGCAATATCGCCGCTTTCGTGATTTTGTATGTATTCGTACGCGCATTGATACAAAGGAATAGAGGGAGGCAGAAAAGCAATGAAAGGGCTTGCCTAGGCGCACTTATGGCTTGCTACACTGCACTGGGTAGAAGGATATAGGCAATAAAGGTCGAAAAGTATCGATGATTGAGAACACCAGTTTCACACGCATTTTAAGCTGTGCAGAAAGTCAATATACGCCCACAGAGACGCTACGTTTTCAGATGCCGCTGCAATGCTGCTGTTTCATGCACCGGTTACGTGCACACCGATGATCTAGGAATTTTCGCTCCGAAAAAATGACAGTCTGTTGTCCGTACAATGGTGTGAGGCAAAAGGCGGCGCGTCGTAACCGAAACAAGAACACAGATGGACGCTAAGTGTAACGAGTTTGGCAGCACCTACCACCGCATCGTATGAAGAGAAATTGGGTATAATATCCGTCCATCCGCAGAGCCGAGGAAGCATTTCGAGTCAAGGCACGTGCCTTGCAGAACACTGCAGTCGGCACACAGCCGGGCCTCGGCAATTACCAGAAACATTGTTGGTGCAGCGGCAAGCACTCGGGCCTTTTGTCTGCACCGATTAAGCACGTGCCGATAAACCTATAGAGCGGCGCAGTAAACAAAAGCACGCTAGCAAGCGAGGAGCCAAATGCAGAGTGCATTTTTATTTTGTTGTCGCGTGAATCTGCCGGCTAGTTTTTCTCTGCTCTACGATCGTGTGGCGGCGCCACGTGCGAGACGTCTACGACGCTACTGAGGAACGCAGAAGCGTCAGGCGCAGTAACTAAACGATGACGGAGAAGAGGCGACAGTCGCTGCTGCCAGCAGCACGTGAAAGACAAAAGGGTAAAGGGCCGCCAGCGACCGTGCTTCCACCTCGCACGCGCGCAAGAGAGGGCACTCTACGACGGCGAGAGAGAGAGAGATAGCCTGGAGGAAGGGGAGAGGACGTGTTTTTCAAGCGGGTCCTGGCCGCGTCAATCTCGGCCCTGTTTCCTCGTCAACCTTGGCTCGCCGCTCCGATCCCTTGCCAAGACGTGGAAGACAGGGCTGCCCTATCCAGCCTAAACTTGGAAGATAGCGGGTTACGCGCTCCGAGGCGGTACGCAGGCGTCTAAATTTGGTCCGTTTGCTGACAAAAACAAAAACAAAACAAAGACGCTATCGATACAGTGTTGCACCATCACGGCTGCGTTCCGATTCTTGTCAGCATAGCAGTCAGCTTAACTCTCACGGCTACGAAGACAGCACACCACGGAACGCTTTCAGAACGGGCGTCGACGACTTGGCGCCACCATGTGGCGACAGAAAGGCCGAAGTACAATAAAACAACCTTACTCGTATATTTGAACACCTTTTTAATCTGGCAAAAACGTATCTTACACCGGTGTCACAAGGCGAATTTCGAACGCGCTCGGGCCAGATACGAATCGCTTTTGTTGATCGATATTGCGCAAACTACGGAAGGCAGCCAATGGAGATCGAGGTATTCGATCCCGTTCTGGCTCGACCGCAAGCGAACGTGCACCGTATGACACAGGTGTTATTACTATGAATGCTAGTACCCGCCTTGGTGGTCTTGTGTTAATGGTGCTCGACTACTTACCCGAAGCTCGCGGGATCGAATACCGACCGTGGCGACCGGAATTTTTATGGAAGCAAAATGCTTGAGGCCCCGTGTATTTCGATTTATGTGCACGTTAAAGAAGACCAGATGCTCAACACTTCCAGAGCCCTCCACGTCCCTCATAATCATATCGTGGTTTTGTGACGTGCAATCCCAAAAATTATTATTTACTATGAATGCTAGTGAAGGCGAAATCCTTAGAGCAGTTTAAGTCCCCACCAAGCTTCCAGGGAGGCTGCCGAGACGTCATCTTGTTTGGCAGCGTGACTTCGATGCTCTATTTTCGCGTTGCTGTCTTCTCAGCCGGCCACGTAAGAACAGGAACATGGCGTAAGATGACTGCTGTTATCTGCGTAGCTGTACACCGTAAATATGGGTAAGTGTTCTACGTTTCCTTATGAAGGGGAAGTAACGAGGCCTGTACTGGCTTTCCATACCACTCAGACATCACGCCAATGTTCTGTTGAAGTAAAAGAAAAAAAAAATATCTACGTATATACCTTATGGAACTACTTTTTGTCCTTTGGCAAGCTGTCAAAAAGAGGCTTGCCAAACACTCAGTCCTCTATTATGCCACATTATAGGTTCTGATTTATTCAATACATATCACTTTAAATACCGATGATATGGCATTTTAAGTGCTGCGCGAAGGCGGATTACGTGTGCATTTCCAGCATAATATAATTGTTGCTTCTGATGTGAGCCTCACTCGTTTTGTATTTCACGCGAACTAAAAAATTTCGCCAACACAAAGTAGGATAAAGTACCAAGGCGAATGCAAATGTTAAGATTCAAGAACACAATGTCATTATTAGACCGAAAAATAAAAGTGGTGTATGCATATGTTGTATGGGACCCACGCAGTAAGAAATGTATAGAGCAGCGCTTCGTAAGGCTCCCAAGGAAAGCGGTTGGATTTACAGAAGCATGAAATGACAGATTCTACTGAACTCGCGAGTTATCTTGGTTCCCCTTCATTACCTGCATGGTTCTTGAAATTCTCGCGAAATATATTGTCTGGAAAGCTTAATGCATGTGCACTTGTATTAGCAAACATTAAAGGCTATTAGCAGACAAAGCTGCAACACTCACAAAAACACGCCAAGCCTTTGAATAAAAACGAAAAACGTTCGAACAGCCTTCTTGTTTGATTTGTCGAGCACACTTTCGAAGTGGAGCTGCTTCGCCGAATTCGTGTGCGATTCTGCTTTGATGAAGCCCTCGAACTGCATTTGTTTCACTAAAAATTGTCTCATCCAAAATTGGTGTAATGCTTGCGACGCGCGTATTCTTGCCCATTATTCCTGCGCTGTTCTCTTTCCTCCTTTGTCACTATATCGTAATCCCGCTCTTTCTTGGGTCATAAAGACCCAAGCAGGAGCGCGATTATGAGCAGGTATTCTGAAATATAATGAATACTTTATCAGGGTAAAAATAAATTGTGCGTAGTATTTTATTAAATAAGCGGATTCAATACAGAAAACGTCAACAGTAATAAAGAGAAGTACAGCAAAATATCCATGACGCCATTTACAAAGGTGGCGTGAATAAATATAGCTTTCACAAAAACCCAGATGCTGGCATGCTACCAGCGGGCACATCTACTTGTGGTGAAGTACCCGAGGGGGGAAGAGACGGGCAATAACGTCATCGAGAACGACGTCATCGCAAGTCAGGGATTCCGTCGCCAACCGGGGGGTCTCGGTGCCGCAACCCTCTCTTTCGTGGCTCTCTGGCTTCATCGCACTGGCACGGAGGCCTTAGACAGGGCGTCTCACGGTGGCGATACTCAGAAGAACGCATGAGAGATGAAAGCGCGTGGATTGCCTACTGGCGCCAGTTTCGTTCGTGTATGGAAAACTGTAATGTTGGGAATACGTATCACTAAATCTGGCCCTGTAAGCGCACTTTCGCTCCGAAAGGAAGAGACAATATGAAGAACTATTCTTTTACGGTTTCTGCGAGAGACAGGTTTAACTGATATATGGTGAGAGACACTGCGTGGAAAGGGTCGTTCAAGCGGAGCAATTGCCGGCACGTCTGGCAACATCACGGCAACATCACCACCGCCACCACTAACAGCTGACGTGTCCTAGTTGAAATGGCTGACAACCCTTTTTGTGACAACCGCGGTACCGAGGAGACACTACAGCGCATCTTCTGCGACTGTCCTCGCTACAACGCGCAGAGAAAATCACTCGCAGTCGCTCTAGCTCGCATACAATACAGACCGATGACGGCAGAAACCATCCTGGAATGTCGTCCATCTCCCCCTCTCTCTATATATATATTTAACCTTCTCCCACTGTAGGGTATACCATACCGGTCCTTCTAGACTGGTGAACATCCCTGCCTTTCCTTTCTCTGCTGTTCCTTCCTTCCTAGATAGTTAAACTGCGTCTTCCTGCGAGAAAGAGAGAAATGAAGGAAATGTGTTTCGACAGAACTGTTTGGTCGAGTGGTAGAGCGTCCGCCTCCGATGCGGGACGTACTGGGTTCGATTCCCGGCGCCACCGGGCACTGACCGGTCTTTCTAGCGGTGATAGAGGCACCCCTACCTGACGCCCGGTAGTGCGGGTAGACGTGTCGAGAAGGTGGCCTTTCTTTAGCGCTCTTTAATAACGTTCCCTCCTCCCTGATCCACAAAGCTCCGCATGGCTTCCTTATGGATTGAAAAGATGGGGAGGTGTTGAACAGAGAATGTCGTTAAAGCCAGCGTTTCGACAAGTGGACTTGTCGAAACGCTCGCTTTAACGACATGCTCTGTTCAACGAACTCTCATCGTTTCAGGCCCCGATCTTCCCCTTCTGTCTCTTACGGATTGAAGCATTTAGCGTGTTTACTAACCGCTATCTTTCTCATTATTGGCCTAGGTGGTACTTACTAAACGACATAAATATTTTGCTGCATATTAAGACACACAAAAGGAAGACACATGGATGCCGGCCCCCCCAGTGACTTATTTAGGGTGCAGACACGAGAATAAATTAGGGATACAAGCATGCGCGCCGCTAAATCACATTTTTCTTATGCGCGACAAGTACTGTATAGAACACTGTATGAGCGAAAAAGCCATTAAACACAAAGTAAATCTTTTGAAAGACGGCATGGCACATTTGCCAGCGCGGTGCAAGGCCTGCATGCGTCAACCCCGTTTCCATGAAACAAAGGTTCTCGGTAAAAGAATCAGAGCACACGTGAGCTAATAATAGAAGCTTACTACATACAGCGAAAAAATAAATGAAGCTGCATTAGTGATACATTGCTTATGCTTTATCATTTGCAGACGAAGCTGTTCTTCTACTGGACATTCTGTGTTTGCGGTCAGCCTGCGCATGCCTGTATCGCTCCGTTTATTGCCGGGTTTGCATCCTAAACAACTGAGCTCGATATGCTGGTCGTGCCATCGTCTGCGTTTCTTCCTTTTGTGTATGTTCTAAATCGCGGTAAAATGCGCTCTTCATGCAGAATGAATGCAAAGCACAGTTTGCACAGTTTGCTTAGTTTGCTACCCTGCACGCGGGGAAGGGAATGGGGAAGAGAGAAGGTATGAGGCTAGTGGCTTCACAACGTCGCTGTAACGTACCTGCGTTGACTGTAATCGACTTTCTTGAGCGCAAATTGCCCCAAGTGTCTCAAGCTGCGGGTGCAAGCCATAGTGTGCCAGCATTGCGAAGGTGCCTCCACTAACGCTCTCTTAAGTCGTCTACTGCGAGCGCCACTACGTGATCTCAATAATCCCACGTGATCGCTATCATTGGCGTCACTCAACGCAGCATCGTCGTCTCGTCATCGTCCTTACTAGATCTACTGCTTAGCACGACGTTTCAAATCTTGATAAACGAACAAATAAGACTTAACAATAAGATAGATCGCTGTCTTAAAACCGGTGTTTGCAGCCAGACGCAGGAGGCTGGCTGCAAACACCTTGTGGTCGCATAAGGTATCGTGGCTCCATGTAGCGTTGATGTTGGTTCGCGTTAGGGATCTATTGGCTCTACTTATAAAATAGTGAGGTCGCACGGGGTGCGGAGACCGCAGGTTACACTTCCTGAACGTGAGGATACTTCCTGCTAAGCACCAACGTAAAGGTCTGTTTTACGTACGTTTAGGCAGTCAGCTTAGGTAAAAACCTGTACTAATTAACGCATGGAGAAGAGCTGTAATGCAATAAATTTGGCTTGTTGGTAAAGCTCCTTGAAAGAGGCAACATATTAACGGGAAATATGAAAAAAGAAAGAGAGGCAGCTGAGGAAGTATTCTTCAAGCTGGAGTGGAAAAGTGCCGAAGAAGGATGTATCACAATGACAAGTGCTTACTGAGCAACCGCTTCTAACTCTGGGTTACTAAAATGCAGCACGCATTTGATTAAGGGAAACTGCTCTCGAGAGAACAAGCATGTGTCCTATATGACGGCGACACTGGTACGCGCGTGTTACGCAAGAGGATGGGCAGAAAAAAAAAGGAGTCGTTGCACGCAAGTTACTGTGAATGCACCTGCCGCGGCTGCACGGCATGCAGTGCACACTCTGAACTGACCTGTTCGCTGACGTAAGCGTCTGGCTTCTGACGTGACGAAAGACCGTTGGGAAACGTCACGCACCACAAGTCCACTTCCTGACGCCGGCGCTATTATTTTACAGAGCCGTTCTGTCGCATGCTCGGAGAATTTACCCGCGACAGAGGAGTACAAAACCGTAATAATCGCTCGCATCATCCATCATCGCTGGCAGCCGGCACGTCCGCTGTGACTGGGAGAGCATGAAAGCTGACGCAAAAAAAAAGAAAAAAAGAAAGAAAGAAAGAAAGAAAGAAAGAAAGAAAGAAAGAAAGAAAGAAAGAAAGAAAGAAAGAAAGAAAGAAAGAAAGAAAGATGGAAAGGAAAAAAGAAATAAAGAAAGAAAGAAAGATGGAAGTGAAAAAAGAAATGAAGGAAGGAAGAGAAGAAAGAAAAACCAAAGAAGACAAGTGCTAAGCAAAAACAAAATTTGCCCTTCAGCATAGAAAAGACACACGCGACCATGAAAGGAGAGGAAAAAGAAAAAGAAAGACGGCCAAAGAAGTAATCAAGATGATTAGCTATCATCCACATTTTAATTCTCTCTCTCTTTCAATTTTCCGCGATTCCGAGATAAGAGTGACGCGGTGACAGGGACTCGTTTCTCCCCCTTCACCCTATCCTACCGACTACATACGGCGTTAGAAAATTCACGCCTCTAACGCGTGCGGTCGCAAATATGCGGAGGAAGCAAAAATAGCCTCACACACACACCGCCTTTTCGCATTCTGCGTCATTCCTGGGAACGCCGCGACAACGCTGCAAATAGGCCCCGTCCCGTCTCTCGCCCAGGCGTTCGCTCAGCCCAGAGACGAGCCTTTGAAACCCATCGCTACCATATTCATGTATCCCTCCCTCTCTCTCTGCTGCCTCTTTTCATAGGTCGCAGAACCCATCCTTCCTTCCTTCCTTATGTCAAACCGCGAAGCCATTAGGCGAGCGGCACTGCAAAACAACGAAACGCAGAAATCTTGAAATAAGCAAATAATATTAAAAAGGAATAGGGTAGGCCAGGCACGTGTTTAGAGGCAGCAGACTTTAAAGGAAAGAAAGCCGGCGGTATCGAGGAAGCCGACGTCGCCTTGTTTACCTTCATTAGCGAGAGGCTCGAAAACAACGCGCGTTGGCACGTCTGAGTGCCTATACACGAAACACACGGAAAATGCCAGGGGAAAAAAGAAAAAGGCGCTGCGACGAAATGCTTCAATAGCGGCACAATATGAGTGTATTGAAACGGCGCAGACGTCAATGAGGAGAGCTTGATTACGGGTTCTTGAGCAGGGAGCTCGGTATAGTGCATAGCTCTGAATGACGTCCTAAAGAATATGACAGAATCTTCGCAAAAGGTAAACGGTATAGAAGAGAATAGGAACGACTTAGCAGACTGCTCCATGGAAGTGCGATAGATACGGAGAAGTCCAACGGCTGTAATTGCCGCGGTTGCGGTTTAATCGCGCAGCGAAGGCAAAGTAGGGAGGGCGGTAGGGCATTGGTTATTGTTAAGGAGGAGGAGGAATAAACTTTTAATAAAACCAGCAATTTAGTTGGCTGGGCTTAGGCCTCCCACGGGGGACGTCGAGGTCTTGCCTCTTCGCCGCCTCGCGGGCTTGCTGGGTAGCCCAATGTTGGTCGTCGAGATGGGAGCTGCGCAGGGCGGCGTGCCATCTCGACGAGAGGGTCTCGGTGTTAATGTACGGGTATTGGGTTTCACATTCCCATAGCATATGTGGGAGTGAAGCTACCTGGGTCTTACAGATCTTACAGGTGTGGTTAGGACAAATGTCTGGGTATATTTTGTGGTACCGATACAGTGACAGGTACGTGTTTGTCTGTAACAGGCGGGGGGCGGTTGCCTGTGCTTTGTTTAGCTTGTGATGAGGGGCGGGAAGGGTTCTTCTTTCGAGATAAAATGCTTTCGTCAAGTCGTTGTAGCTGGTGAGCCGATCGCATTCCGCGGGTACACCTGCGCAACGAGCTCGCACACTCCGTGTGCGACCTCGTTGAAGTTGGTGAGATTAAGAAAAGAAAAACTTACAGGGCCCCTTATGCATTCGTCTAAAGCGACTCGGAGGCAAAAGCCATCTGCTTCTTCCGATGTATTTATCCTTCCCCGCCCCCTTCCGAAACTTTTGTGCACCTAACGTGAATTTGCACTGCCTCCAAGATCGGGGGAATCGCAAGCTTTCTGTACCTCACCCAACTTTGCACTGCCTCCGTGATCGTCGCACCTTTGGCCAAGTGGCGATATCATGTGACGTCATAGTGCCATTATGATGTCGTCATCGTGACGTCACAAATTTTGGAGAGCTGTGACGTCATGGTGACGCCATATTGACGTCATCACATGGTGTTTTGCATCACTAGTGTTGACGCCGCCGACGCGGGACGCCGATGCCGAAGGTCAATTTCTGCGTTTGATGTGGCATCTAAGGCTTTCACCTTTAAAATAAATTGGCTATGGCCACAGGAAAAGCTGTAGGAGAAGAAAAGAGAGAGTAGGTAGCAGATATGAACCAACTTGCGGAGCGGACGTCCACACATCTGCGACCTATATCGACAAAGCCGGAGGGCAAGTATGCTAGGAAGAGAGGGAGAAAAAGAAAAACACAGCCGCACCACTTCACGGATGTCAGCAATAACTCGTGTGGGTGGCGCGGCGGCACGGAAGTTGACAAATAACCGGCGTCGTGCGGGCGACGCCGACACGAATAGACCCGCGGACAGCCGAGAGGTGGCAAGAGAAACCTCGTCCACGCACCGCAGTTTCGACCGAACGGAGAGTATTTTCTTCGAAGGCTACTGAAAGAACCGACATTTCACGTTTGTTTACCCGGACATACGCGCTGAAGCGAAAACGAACAAGCAAGGAAAGAACCTACAAAATGCCTATTAGTACATGATTGGGCCACCGGTGGCGCTTGTCAGCCACACCAATGTTTTTCGTGGTTATTTGCGAAGCTGCTGCCAAGTCTTCTTCTTTGTGGACTTTACGGTGAACTAAGAAAAAAAAAACGTGTTAAAGAAGAGAATGTAAAAGCAGGATGATAAACAAAAATTGTGTCACCGTGGACGTGTCACATGATTTCTTACAATCGTCCCGGCTGCGAAAGCCTTCGATGTGTCCGCTAACATTAGGTTTCTGCATATTGCTCATACTCTCTGAGAATCAACGATCATGCTGTCAAAAACTTCGACTTCCAGTCCCATCGTGGGCGGAGCCACCAACTTGATCTGGGGGCCTCCGGCTCCCCAGATTCGAGTTCCTCAATACTCCAATAAAGTTCTTGATATGTCATGTCATGTCATTCCCAGGATTTGGGGACATCTGTGCGTGTCCCCATCTTTCGGCGGCAGTAACGGCGTCCTGCCATAACTGAATGTGAAGTAGGCAAGGAAAATCATATCTGACGGAAAAAGGTAGCTACCAAAAGACTCTCGGTTATACACAGCACGTACACACTCGAACATTTTGGTAAAATTGCAATATCACACTGCAAAGCGTGTGGCTTTCCAGGACAAATGAGCACAGCCCATTAGAAACACATGGGGCCCGATTGTAAAATATTAAACACTCTGGGAAGCCACGCGGTTTGTAGTGCGACACTGTAATTTTACCAGGACGTTCGAATAAATCTCTGCTGTATAGAACCGGGAGTCCCTTTTGGTAAGTAGCTTTTTTCGTCAGATATGATTTTTCTCGCATATATCCCATTCAGCTAAGGCAGGTCATCGCTGTTACCGACGAGAGATGGCGCTACGTGCATATGTCCCCAAATCCTGGTCATGGCACAATCTCACACGTATGTGTGCGCTCAAACATGTACGGTCGCGAGCAATATGAAAGGGAGCACCACAATTACCTTCAAAACGCCGTCGCAGCCAAATGCAGCTGCAAAGCGCAAAAGAGTGCATGCCACAAAATGTTAAAGAGGAATAGTACATCTTGGAAATCAATACGTTATATTCGCATCCGCACTTCATGAGTAGTCGCCGCTTAAACACGAACTCGGCGTTCTCTTTCATATTCCTCACGAGTGTACAGGTTCGCGCGCCATAATGTATATGTTATCGCTTTTGCTCATGTTCATCACTGTCTCTTCTAACAGTGTTCCGTTGTAGTACAGTATAGTGAATGAGACGACGGCATAGGTTTGCGATCGCTGATCACCTGCTAAGCCTACGAATGTCTTAATTGCAACACTTCGCGTTATTCTGTGATTCTGGACTGCTCTTAATTCCGCCGACGCGTGCCCAAGTGCACTATAAGGTTGTACACTTGCCCCGATCGTGACATGTTTTCGAGTTCTCAGGGGAAGATTTGGCTGTTCCTGCGAGTGCACATCGCCTCCACTTGCTTTCAGGCTCGCCTTCGCTTGGCCCTGTCATGATATTAGCTTCAAAAATGAAAACTACCGCCGTGGCTTGACACTAAAAATCGAATTTTTCTTCAATAAGGCAATATAAATGGCAAAAGTTCCTCCAAATAAAGGAGGGCGAGGGTGACAGCAAGCAAGTGGGAGCGATGCGTGCTCTCAAGAAGAGCCAAACTCTCTCCCGATAACTCGAAAATATGCCACGATCGGCGCCACTGTACAATCTTGCAATGCGCTTGGCCACGCGATCGCGTGGTGTAGCCGTAGGCGTGCACAGGGTTCCCCATCAGGGGGGGGGGGGAGGTTCGTCTCAGCACCTCCCCCCTCCCAATTAGGTCAATGAGTGGGGCTGACTTTGCGCCCCTCCCCCTCTTAGGTGAATAGTGGGGGGGGGGGGGCCCTGCCCCCCAGTGCGCACGCCTGTGGGTGTAGCTCATACTGAGCGCGATAGTACAGCTAAATCAAATATATATCAACAGTGCCAGTACTTGTGGCATTGTCACTATGCTACTGTACAGCTAGTATGCAAGCTGCCTACTAGATGATAGTATACAGTTTGCTTTTGTGTTCGTTTAGGCTCGCGGATGGTCACACGGTTAAAGCTCACTATTTTCAGTTTCCCAGCGCCATTTTTGAGCATGTTCGGAGCAGTTATTAACAAATGTTACACTTTAGAGCAGCATGGAGCAGCACTTATCTTTTGGAGCAGTTTGGAGCAATTGGGGCAGCACTTCTATCACTGACGATCTTACAATGGCTTGTAATTTTAGAACGTGTCGGTCGTGTCCAGGAAGGAAAATTTCAAAGCTGAAAGTTTGTACAATGCAAATAAAAAAATGATAAACGAATGACACAAATTTAGTCCCTCTGACATCGTTATCAATGGCCCCAGAGTGCAGATTTTGAGTTCTCTATAAAAAAAAAGAAGGGAGAGAGAGAGAATGGTACGAGTTATGCTTAGAGAATACAGAAACGACCGTTCATCACTAGGAGCTGGACAGCGACGCATACGAGCGAATATTATAAAGTGAAAAGCGCTACGTCAAAAAAAAAAAAATCACAATTCTTCTCATCGCTTCTCGGTGGCGCCAGTGTTATGCGCCGATATAATTGCGACCCTTCGCCGCGCCTAACCGTGGTACTCGAGAGAATGCCCCGGGCGCCACAATGCTGAAAGGGGCCGAGCCGCTCCGACGCAATCAGCGAAAGGAAGCCATAAATTTTGTCGAGGCGGCGAATATCACGCAAGAGTGTGTCGGGCTCTGAAACAGCCATTTCTTCTGGGTGCCCAGGAAAGAAGCGATAGTCCGCTAGAGGAGCCGTACAATATACGCATGCTCGGGTTGTCATAGTTCAGGAAACTTTCTTTCACGCACCCGCCAAAGAGTGCCCTCATATAATCGTAATCACTCCGCCGGGGACTGAAGCTCTTGCGGGAAAGTGTACCGTGTTTTTTGGGTTACACCCCGAGCATGTCCCATCACCTTTAAGGAAAGAGATTTATGTGAAGAAAACGAAAAGATGAAGAACTTTCCGCGCGCACTGTTTTAAAACTGTGTCGTCATTCAACCGAGGCAAGACAGAGAGAACGCAGATAAAGGAAGGGAGTTTAACCAAGTGTAGCTCCGGTTGGCTACGAGAGGGGAGAGTACGGGGCTAAAAAGGGAAGGGAGGCGAAAGAGAAAGAGTGACAAACACAAAGTAACCGTGTACACCGAACACAGCTGCAGGAAGCGCTGGTCAATTTACAGGCGTATATTTTTCAGTTTGTATGTGTATATATAGGGTGTTACAGCTAACTTGCACCAAGTTTATTTCAAGAGCGGAGTCCTTTTGGGGGCCGGGCTGTCGTATGCTGTCATCGTATGCTGTCGTAGCTTTGCGTAACTCAGGCAAAATCACGAATCGCACAGCCACCTGTAGCATATTTAGCGCGCGCTCGCACCAAGGAGAAGTCTTCTTCCTCTAGTTCTTCGAACGCCTCGATGATGATAAGTGCGGAGCACTTCAGAGGCCCGGAAAAACCAGGTATAAAGATAGAAAAAAAGAAGCAAGCGAGAAAATAGAAAGAGAAAGAAAGGGAAAAAATGGGAATAAAAATAGAAAGAGCACGAAAGAGAAAGAAATAGAGAGAGGGAGAGGGAGAAATGAATAGAAACAAAGAGAGAAAAAAAGGCAGAAAAAAATACGAAAAAAGTGTAAAGGAAAGGAAGAGAGGAAGAAAGAAAGAGAAAACCGAAGAGAAAAACGCCAGGCCTGCGCGGAAAGCGCAGCACAGTCACAGCGAAAGCTGGAAGAGCGGCATTTCTAGAGCCCGTTATAAACTCTCCTGTGGCTACTAATACAGGTATATTAGCAACGTACCCACTACGCCACAAAGCGTAATTTTTGGGAAGTTGGGAAGCACCCAGCACGACATTATTCGTTGTTCTGCGGAGAAGCGAGGTACCATATGTAAGCGATTATGTGCAGTTTATTGATGCGGCGGTTGATGACGATGAATAATTATGGTTGCGCCCTTTGTAATGGGTTGGAAGCTTTAAACGACCCATTAGTTACGTAATGCATATTGTGTGACGCCCGGTCGTCATTTAACTGTCCCACCACGTTTTATAACACACTTTAACCGGAGAAACGTAGAGCGAGAGAGAGAGAGAATTGACTTTATTGAGACCCTGAGGAAATGCATCATGGCAGCCTTATGGGCTTCCTTGGCAACCAGCAGAAGTGCACTTGCGAGGAACCCACTACGTTATAAATCATTGTAATTTTTGAGAAGTAGGGCAGTAGGCACTGTGCCATTTTTCGTCATTCTACAGGCATCCGTGGTACCTGCTAAATGCATGTAAGGCATTATGCGCACTTTGTTGATGCTGTGCGTGATGATGATGAAGAATTATGGCAGAGCTCTTTGTAATGGGTTGGAAGCATTCAACAACCTACTCGTTGTGCAATTCGCATTGTGTGACGCCTGGTTACAGAATTCGCGTTGTGCGACGCTTGGTGCTTATTCTACTCTTTTACCACGCTATATTGCATATGCTAATGTGGTTCCTTCCCGACATGAAGCCTGTATAGGACCTTTTCGCAAAGCAGTTTCAAGCACCGGCATGGCTTAGAATAAATTACGGGTCTGGCTTTCTAAAATTCCTTAAGGTATGCCAGAGGTTCAACCCTGGCCAGCCAGTCAGGAATAAAGTCTTGTTGTTTGAGCACATCTATGTATTGAACAATGTTCTCGCGAAAAAGCACACGTGCAGGTCGCCTGTCAGGATCGCAGTGAAACCCCGCCATTCTCGCCCGCCATAAGCAGTGGAGGCCAAGAAGCATAATAAGGTCAAAAGGCATCCCATCCTCGTTTTCTATCTGCAAAAACCTGATTCCAAGTGGATGCAGAGGAAGCTCTTTCTTTTTATTTCATTAATTTTTTTCATCTTGACACATTCTTGTAGCAATGTGTATTATTACTGTAAGTGGTGTCTGTTATTGATGTACATGTGACGTTAATAAACCGGCAATAAAGAAAAAAAAAAAACCGGCATGGCTTAGAGGTTGAATACTGGGCTCCCACGCAGAGGGCCCAGGTTCGAACCTCGTTCCATCCTGGAATTTTTTTCTTACTTAGTTTTTTTTCTTATTTCGAGCGATACTGGTTACGGACACCGGCGGCGGCGGCGGCGGCGGCGGCGGCGGCGGCGGACAACTACGGCACCAAAAACGGCCGGTGAAATGATCTCATAACAGCTTTCGCTGTAAAACAAAGAAGGCTGTCCAGCTTCGCACTTCCTTCAGGCTTGGCACCACTGGTGCGAAACTGCGATATTTTTTTTTTAATTTCGCGCACCCTGAAGGAAAGATGGAAAACAAGTAAACTGGGCCGTTATCTTAGCAGAGAATCAATAATCTGATGCTGCTGTACAAACGTTGCAACTTTTATGTTGAATAATTTCTCGGTAGTGCCAATATAATAAAGATTAGTTAAGCAAGCTCTGTTAATTACCGGGCTTATCGGATAGGCAGTTAGCGTGGATGAAATATTCCGACGTTTCACAACAAGTGTCATAACTTTCGCATTGAAGATATTTCACCACAGTTACTAATTAAAAGTTAACTTAGCAATCCTTGTTAATTAGCCAGCTTGGCTGATTGAAATAAGATATCCTGACGTGCTCAGAACAATACAAGGCCAATTCGACAGGCCTAGCACATATGCCTTTTTTTTTTAAATACTAGGCGCAAGTTAGCTGAAGCACCATGTGTACACGCGCACATACAAACACGCATACGCACGTACACATGAAGGGGTCAGACGCCTCCCGAAATAAAATCATGGCAACGCCCCTCTATAAAGTCTCAAATGAAGGCCAGAAGACCGGCAAGGCCTCGACGTACAGGTCCTTTTGGGACACTATCCCAAACATATTTATTTTGATAGTGCACGATTAACTCTGCCACTCCAAGTAGTAACATCCTAATTAATTAATTAATGGTAGGTAAGCTAGTTGTAATCACCTGCGTAACTGCAATACCAAAAGCACTTTTTTTTCGTCATTTCTGACTGGCTTTCCGGAAAGAGCAAGAAAGTGAACAGAAAACAGACACCTTCTTGCCCTGTCCCCACCTTGTTTTCTTCAGCGTTTTCTTACACCAAAGCAAGCATGACCAAAAACATCTGCAGTAAGTAGTGATGGAATAAAATTACGGCTCAGTTTGCAAAAACGCAAGCTGCATACAGGCAAACATCATTCACGCAAGGCCATACGCATTATTTGCGACAAAACGAGCATTTGTGATGCGTTGCAATAAAGTTTTAGTTAAGAAAGCACATCACTAATGACTTGCTGCAGATACAATGCTTTAACTTTAATAACGTTATGTTCATATTCACTACGACGAACTCCCCACGGAATGGTTTGACTTCCTCTTTATACGGGGTCACGCTTCAACCTTGCTAATAATCACCCGAACTTTCATATTCATATCACCTTCCTGCCTGGCGAGTTACAGGGCACAATGATTTAATAATAATCATTGTTGGGGTTTAACGTCCCAAAACCGCGATACGTTTATGAGAGACGCCGTAGTGGAGCGCTACGGAAATTTAGGCCTCCTGGGGTTCTCTAACATGCGCCTAAATTTAAGTACACGTGCCTCAAGCATTTTGGCCTCCATCGAAAATGCGGCCGCCGCGGCCGGGATTCGATCCCGCGATCTGCGGGTCAGGAGTCGAGCACCTTAACCACTAGACCACCGTGGCGGGTACATTAATTTAATAAGATTAACACAAAAAAAAACCTTGTTGAATCACAACGTATTTATGAAAAAAAATGGTTGATGATTTTTTATAGAAAACGGTCACGAGTCATGACACAAATGTGAAACGCGCTTTCATGAAAGTAACTGCAGCTTTGTTTCACGTAAAGGAATAAGTTTGCACAAAGTATATTAAAATATCAGCAGACCCAACTCTTGGAATGTGCAGCAACATACAGCAAGCTTCTCCCCGCATTCCCTTCATTCATCCCAATGCCCACTGCGCGGCGTGTCTTGCTGGACCCATTACGGGCACGTTTCGTGCAATGACTTATGATGTCCACGACGGCGATTATCATTTCTGACCGAACTTGTATAAGAGGCTTTTGTTAACTTTACTTAAGAGGCTTTCCTTAGTAGACTTTGCCGGCTACGTAAGAATTGAAATTCTGCTCAAGATGACCGCTGTCCGCTTAGCTGTCTATTTAGCCGCTTACCGTGAATATTGGAGCATACCCTACCTTGCGAACACTGCCGCTCTCTCAACATTCCAGTGCACCGAAAAAAATAAGATGCCTGAAGTTGCAGGTGCATAGGGCGTGACATAGTTTTTGCGATACACATTTCTTTTATGGCGATTGGAAGGTGGTATATTGTACTTCGTATGAAAGTGCTGATACGTTTCAATGGTTCAATGATACGTACAAAACGTACACACAGCACAAGTTTGCATTTCTTTGACACCCACACTAGCTAGCAGAAACTACAATGAGTCATCAAGATCATGATTCCAGGCAACAATTGTAGAGCCCAATTTTTTAACGCATCAGGTAACGAGGACTTGTATGTTACGTAGAAAACAAACAAACAAACAAACAAACAAACAACAAACAAACAAACAAACAAACAACCAAACAAACAAACAAACAACAACAAAGAATCTGCAAGCACGTTTATGATAACCTACCGAAAACACAAGAGACAAGAATAAGCAGTGGCATTTTTCATGCTCCATGGCTGATGTCATATGCTGTGCTTCTAGCTGCAGAGTTCATGAACCTCATTAATTACGTTTTTTTTTGTTACAAAATACTAGAACGCTGTAGCACTCAAAGGAACATCCTGCACACACAACAACGCCCAGGAAGATACCGTTACTATACCGAACGACCTTTTTAAACTGTGTGCGCAATATTACGTCTGTAAAGCTTTTGACATTTTTGCTTCGTGGTAGGCGAGAACAAATCGCCGTAAATTGTTGCGAAAGCCCTGAGACAGAATACCCAGGGCGGCGTGTAAACAATTTTCCGCTTCAAGAAAGCCGCCATTACACTCATGCGCAGCGATTTAGAACGGCTGGAACACGTAAAAGAGCAAAGAACACCACCACCGAAAAAGAAAAACCGACAGGAAATATTTGGGAAAGAAACTTGGGTTCACGTGAAACCAGTTAAAGAGCGTCCGTTATGAAGGCTATAAACTCAAACTGAGCTTGCGCAGTGCGGAGCCCAACATTTGTTTGAACTCGTTTTTTAAATAATTTGGGGCTTTAAAACAGCCACTATAACATTTTGATGCAGACGCGCTCATGCCACGTAAACAGCGCATTTGAATGGCGCGCAAACAACCCGGCGAAATTTAATATCGGGAAGCCCCGAGAAGTCAGAACCCCGTTATCACTGCTGCAAACTAATAAAAAATACAACCTCCCATCTTGACACAGTGCAGAAACTCCCCGCAGACGCTTGTATAACGAACAAACGACAAACTTGAACCGCAGCAGCGACGTTGTATGAAAATGCTTAAACGAACGACACCGTTTGTTTGTTTTTTGTCCTGTACAAAGTGTTACTGCATCATGGCACAAAGAAACTCCGTAATGTGGAAAAATTCATTCTCTACCCTAAAGCACATTGGCAGCAATAACAATACAGTAAGTAAACGAAAGAATAGGAGTGAATCAACGGCTCGTTTTTTCTTTCTTTTTTTTGTTTTTGGGCACTACCTAATTAAACCAACAGACAATGAGGACAAGGGAAGTCTATGGAACATTATTAGTAGTTTGTAATTGCAGTATAGTAATAATGACGCAAATGGAAAGGACTTTAAGTGAACGAAAAAAGCAACATTGCCGCCGGTAGGGACCAGACTTATCCCCTTCGGATAATTCGTCCGATGCTTTACCAATTGATCAACGGTGGCGGTCGCTCTCCCACCTACTTGATTGGGTAAATCTGTGCCTGTAATCGTGCGAGTGTTAGCCAGCGCCGCTCGTAGCCATGACGGTGAGTTTGAAGCACCTCTATCTTTGTCAGCTGGCGTCGCGTAGCCCTAGATGTTTTTACTAACTAACTAACTAACTAACTAACTAACTAACTAACTAACTAACTAACTAACTAACTAACTAACTAACTAACTAACTAACTAACTAACTAACTAACTAACTAACTAACTAACTAACTAACTAACTAACTAACTAACTAACTAACTAACTAACTAACTAACTAACTAACTAACTAACTAACTAACTAACTAACTAACTAACTAACTAACTAACTAACTAACTAACTAACTAACAAGATAAATAAAGAACATTTCATTTGCCAAATATTGTGTTGGCAGTTAAGTTCAGTGTTGACGAATGCAAGACAAACAGCAGGAGGATGCAGAATATGCCTGCAAGAACGATGATTAAATTTTAAAGAAAATAAAAAGAATGAAAAAGATCCTTCGCGGTCAGTAGAGACGCATTTGGAGGACAAAAATAAACCGGACTGATGCACTCTGCTCTCGCCTCGCAGGACTTGTTTTGAGCGCGGACCTGACAACTCATTCACCTCAGTTCAACTTCAGCGAGTAGTGTAATTAGAGAAGTCAGCAGCCGCCGGGGGAGTAGGTCAGCGCGCTTGTAAAACCAGCGAAACAGAGCGCAAACAAAGAACTTCGGGTGCCCAGCTTGGTACGAATCGGGGAAAGAACGGATAACCCGATGCGAAGTTAGCGGGCTGTGAACGGCCGAGTGCAACGGTGCGAGAGTGCAAACGAAAATTTCGGAGCGGACACGTTTGAAAAGTTGCGAACAGAGACGCGACCATGACAGGTGCCCATAGTACGACGCAGTTTCTCACAGTTCAGGGTGACGAGAGGCTGAAGATGTCGTCGCCTGTATGACAAAACTTGATTCCGTTTTGCTTGCATTCACACTTCGCCGCTATTCATCCCGGATTGGTTTTCTGGCCGCGCCCGTCTTGCCGGTCACTCGAGCGGCCACCTGAAAGCGCGAGAAACCGTGACGTCGAAAGGACGAGTGCGGGGACTTTGTGTGAAATTGTGCCGAAGAAACTTGAAACCGTGCGCAATAGACGGCGAGTTACCCCGTTACACAACGGAATAGCAAATGGCGGCAAACTTCTTCCCGTCAAGGCAAAACAAAAAAAGAGAAACGGCTCGACGGCCATTATACGATTGACGAGGCAAAATGTGTTTACACGCAAGCACATTCACTTTGATAACCAGCTACAATTACCGAGTGATACAACAATCGGAGGGCGGCCCTTTCTATTGCGTTTAGAAAGGGCACTCGAAATTTTTCAGTTTCGTTCGGCATATCATTGCGCTGTTCGGCATGTTAATGCGACGGGACGTGCTCAGGGCTTTCTCTGAGTCCCGTGAAGAACAAGCCCACTAAACATGGCCCCTAAAATTTCGATAAATCCCGGAGTGCTATAGCCGGATAGGGAATAGAAACGATAGGGAATAATTTGACTTTATTACGCATAGAGCATTGTTGATGTATATAGCGGAAGCCGGCCTCTACCTGTATATTTAACTGTGTATGCCGTTGGGCAAACTCTCGAAATTAAAAAAAAAAAAATTCGTCCAATGAAAAAGGAGATAGCATAACGCGCTTCGATCCCCCTATTGGCCGCGAGATCGACCTATAGGTGGCAGCACCGTCGCCGCGTTAGTGTGGAGAGGCGGTCGGCGGCGCGTATACAAATGTACACAGCGGCGCTTTGTTGTGAGCGGTTTGAGCCTATTGTCGGCCAATAAAATGCGTTGACTGCAGCTTACTGGTAATATATACGCTCTTCATTGTTGAATAGATGCACGAAGATCATCCAATGTTACTATTACTAGTGAGAGAAGCGCAATCTGCCGATGAAAGGGATGTCGCCCTGGTTGACAGTCTGCGCTTACGCACTATATGACGTTTTTGTTGCTTTCTCTGTACGTGTTTAGCTTGTGTTTTATGTAGTACTCACTGCTGTAGCACGACTGAAATAGTGTTTACTTCTTGTTCATCTGTATACCAGCCCATATTCCTGTGCAATGAGTTCAATAGCGCTGTTCACGCAAATACGCATACGCAGGTAAGAGTTTAGCACAGATCTTTCATCGATTGATTACGTGCACGACAGTGATGCCACAAACGTCCGGTTATTTTATGGAATAAGTGTCTTTTTTTAAAAATAACGCTGTCCGCTGCCTTCCATCAATCTACAACAGCTCCACACAAACGCTCAAGATAATGTAAAAAAAAAAGAATGAGGTTTGGCGTGAAATTATACGACATAAATGTAAGGCACGCCGTCCGGGATTAATTTTAGCATCTGGGTTCTTCAAAGCGTACCTAAATCTAAGCACACGGGTGGTTCTACATAAATTTCGCCCCAAGTTAAAATTGCGCGCGGCAACTCCGTTTTATCACTGCCGTGTCATTCCACTGTCTGTTTTTTTTTTTTTTAGGGGACAGTGTGAGTACCGAAGTGTCAGACTTCACTTAATAGAAACATTTCGCTGTAGCGGGACCACGACCGTAGAATAAAAGGACATCTTAAGCACAACTACAGCTCATCATGAACTACAGTGCCGCAGTTATACACCTAACAACGCGAAAGTGCTTGAGCGTCGTTTTTGTTTACCACCTAGTCGCTAAAACGCTGCATTTGCACACTATTTAATGCTTCTCATGTTTGGGACTATGCCAAGCGCACTTTAGGATGTGCCTGAACCAGAAAGCGGCACCAACACTGAAATTATTCTGGCGAACGAAGGGTACGACACCAATACACAGCCCTCTCGAAGGTCGCACTCACTGATCTTATTATAATGCGCATGCAGCCGAGCAAACTCATTTGCTTCGGTACACCATATTAGGTATGCGTACGAGCAGTTAAACTCGTGCTAACATAACAGAACAAACCGCCCTTTGCGAACGTGCATGACGTACGCGCAGATGCATACCCGACGTGGCTAGCAGATGACGCAGGGAGCAATCCACACTAGGCGCGCTTCAGCCAGTAGCCGTCAGGCGGTGAGTCCGCTCGATCTCGCGGCCAATATAGCGTCGCCGTACGAGTCATAAGCTTAGAGCTCATTTCCCACTTGGTTAAAACTTAAGATTACATTCTGCGATTTTTCACGTGCCAAACTACAATGCAATCACGAAGCACGCCGAAGTGGTGGACTTCGGAGAAAATCTCTGCACTTGGGGTTCCTTAACGTGTACTTGTCTAAGAATACAGGTCTCTTTTTTTTTTTCATTGCGATCCCGTTGAAATCGGGTTACCGTAGCCAGCAATCGTCCACGAGATAATGCTTGACGGTCCAGCACTACGCCCTGCACAACAGTCCGCTTCTTGAGGGAAAAGTCATAAAACAGTGCTCCGAACGAAACACTACGCAACAGGTTTTATTCACGATACTCAGATTTCTGACCTCTACGGTCCTTCGTAAGAGACCTTATGCCACTTCTTGCTCCTGCTTCTTCGACGGCAACTTTGCGTTTGTGATTTTTCTCTCTCTGACTCTTCTCTTTCACTCTGTTTTTTGCTTAAAGGGCCCCTAAACCACCCAGAGGTCGAAATTTAGGTGCGGTGTTTAGTTGTGCACGAGTCCACAACAAACACGGAGCTGTGAGAATTTTTCGAAACGGTGCCGTAATAGCGGAGTTACACGCATTTGATGATCGAAACGAGGCGATCGCTCGTTTCGCTCTTTCCTTCGCTCCCCTCCGTACGTTGGCTGGTCTCCTCTCCCAAAGCCGTTGTGCCCTCCTCATCGAGCAACCCCCCCCCCCCCCCCACCTCCAATTTCACGTGAGATCCGTCATTGCCGCTGCGCTCTTCGAAACAGTGTCCACTCCGGTTACCGCGACTCGTCAACCTGCGCGCTTCTCGGCTACCCGCTGTTGATTCAGTACGCGCAGCTTATCAGACCGCTAGGCACGACTGTGTTGGTATACGCTAGCGATCGAGCACTCGCACACGCGGGCAACACGATGAACAGCGAGGAGCGCGGGCAGCTCCTTGCAGACTAACCGGAAGTCGTAGGTTCTTGTCGACCAATCGCAGCATCGATTGCCGATAACATCACAGATGCCACATGTTGACTTCGCACACGTCACAGAGAAAGCCGGATAGGCCCGGAGAGGAGCAGGACTTGTTTCTTGGAATTTGTTGCGCGCTCGCTGCTTGTAGCGCTGCCATGTGTGGCATCGTTAATCGTGACGGCATTCTGAATATGATGATCGCGCTTACTTGAAATCTTTGAAAAAATATCGGAGGTGGTTTAAAGGACCTTTAATATAGAGTTTTAGTGCCGGGGCCCCAAAGCGGCTTGCGTACGTAAGCCCCTGCTTTCCTTTGCACTTTCCGTGGATATGGCTGGGAGTATAAAGGAACGCAAGAGCGTGCGTCGTACGCAAGCGGCTTGGGGTTCCCGGCGCTAAAGCTAGAGCTTGGGGTCCCCGGCACTAAAGATAGAGGGCTTTAGCGACGAGAACACCGAGCCGCCTGCGTACGTACGCTCTTGCGTTCCTTTATACTCCCAGCCACATCTACGGAAAATACAAAGGAAAGCAAGGGCGTACGTACGTATGCAAGCCGCTTTGGGGCCCCGGCACTAAAACTCTCTAACCTCTTCACTAAGGCTACACGTCTGTTCTTCGGACGATCGAAGCTTTTCTAGACTGACACCTTCCTCATACGTTTTCAAGAGTGGAACATTAGTACACTGTTACTGTGTAGAGTGCGTCATCGATGATGCATTTAAACGCTGCCTACCGACACATTAGCCCTCTCCTACTTAAGTACTTCAGCTGCCCGCAGTGTGTAAATAAATAAATAATAAATAAATAAATAAATAAATAAATAAATAAATAAATAAATAAATAAATAAATAAATAAATAAATAAAAATAGTCGTGTTATATGAAAAAGTACTCGTTTTACGACCGCGAAACAAGTTTGGCGGGCGAAAATTACCGAATGTCCCGAGGAAAACTTGTCAGGACGCCCCGAAAGGTACGCAGTGTACTGCGAACGGAGCCAAACGAATGGCAGGCGCAGCAAATTTCGCTCCTCGCTCGGCTGCGTTTCCTGGTCTGATTTCATTTCCAAGATGCGATAAACTTTAGCTGCTGGGAAGCACGCCCCCGGCTACACGAATATTCTCGAGCTCCGCGGGCACAACGAGTCGACGCTTCATATCCAATAAAAAAATCAAATGCAATTTTAACACTAGAAAATGCAAAGCTGAGCTGCCGCATGACTGTTAACCCTAGCTGGTTGTGTCAACGGCCGGCACAACCACCAAAAAAATCCACGCACCTCCACGAAGTGAATCATGACGTGTGGGCGAAGCTCTGGGCATCGTATGGGTGAGTAACGGTACGTTACCCGAGCGTTGCCCCATACAATGTAAATTGAGTGACATAAAGTGACATAAACAGTCGACGACAAAGCTAGGTCCTAAGATCCATAATGTGTACGTTGAAGTCGCCGACTAGTATAAATGGTTTGCGCTTGTAGGTGTTTTAAATTGTTCTGTCACAATTATGAGCGATATTAGTATATTGATAAACCTATTGTTAAAATCACGCATCTCCACGAATTGTATCATGACGAGTGGGCGAGTAGGTGTGTAAGCACGGACACGGACGCCACACGGACGGACATGCCTCGGCCTTGAAGTGCTTCGCCTCTAAAAATAGTTCGGCGTACTTTGACGGAACACAAGCGTAATTTATAATCGCCACAAGACAGTCAACAGAGATTTCGTATACCTGAAGTCAACCTTAAAGACAAGACACAATCGTCTTGTACTCAGTCGTTTGTGCAAAAGTATTTCTGCGCAAAAAAAAAAAAAGACGGCTTCCAATAAGGATGTAAGGCAACTGAATTTTTGTAGTTGAGAGAGATTGAAAAGAAGAGAAAGGCAGGGGCGTTAACCACATCGAAATATTTGGTTCGCTACCCTGCGCTGAGGCGATAGCCATACATCGCAAGAATAAAATTTAAACTCACGATTTCACATGAAAGAAATCCTAAATTTTAACAAATACATGACGTTAAATAACGATCAGGAAGTGCGCAAGCTAATTTCGTGCACGCGACCAGATGGCAGCATCCGCTAAGCCTTAAGAATAAACTAGGTTCGCGTCCCAACGTGTGAAATACTAACTCCCTTTGTCAGCGATACCGCAACGGTCGGTCAATTTCTGTCCCTGAGTTCCGACAGGTGGCGCCGCGATAATGAGGCCGGCGGCGGAGTGACAACGCCAAAGTTCCGGCAAGTCGCGCACGGGGATTGCGTTAAAAGTTGACTTTCGGAAATACGCTATGAATAATTCCCGAGTTTTTCACGCAGCCGTTCTCCCGCGGCTTGGACGCGATAGACTTGCGCATTCCTGACCACTGCTGGCGCGGCCACGTTAATTATCCAGCGCGTGGGAAGCCTGGCAGTCGCCGCGTTATTAATCGCGTGTACGCGGCCAGCTTTGCGCACAGACTTAGTCCAATGCTCGAATGAGGCGCGAGCTTCGTTAATTCGAGGAATGCTCCAGCCGGAGAACAACAAACGCACGTGACAGGTGGTCGTGATCGAGGTGCGGAGTTTCTTTAAGCGCGTACGATTTAATCGCGGATTTCCGAGAACATGCTTGTTTACAATCGCTCCACCGCCCCGTGTCAGTCACTAAGCGCAACGTAATGCACTAACCTAGGCTTTTGCGTAGCCCATATTTCCCAGCTTAAAGTACATCCGAAAAGAGGTATTATGAACGAAAACGAAACTCTATCAGCGCTATAGATAATTTTAATTATACGAGATGCATTAAAAAAACATAGTTATATTCCGAGCACAAAAGCAGGAAATAGAGCATACAACAAAGAGCGGTCTATCAAATTGCACTAGCTTCTGCTGTGAAAACAAAGTATGATAATGACGCATCATATGGAAATGAAACGCATGCCATAATATTGCCATTTGTGGTGAGCCACTGTGGTGAGCGTCAATCTTGTATTGATGTTGAGGTACAAAACTGATGGGAACGCTAAATGGTCAGCAGGCTAGTTACGCAACACTCATTTCGACTATTAGTAAAAACAAGAAAATATGCGAAATATGCGTACTGTGCGAATGACTGATCTGCGCGCAAAACTGTGCTTTTGTTCAGCAGCCGCTTGTTAATTGTAAGCTTTCGGCACTCGTAAAATCGGATAACACAAACGATGACAATGCAACAGTGACGTTACAGTGACAACGGTACGACGACGTAGTAACGATGACAGCGAAGTTACTGCGGCATAATTATGACAGCACGACCAGGATGACATGTAATTACGTAATGACAAGTAGATATTGGTGAAGAAACGACAAAGACAATATGACGATGACCGCGTGGCGATATCCATAACCGGATGACGACGTCGCAATCACGATTGCACGACGGCGTGATGAAGTCAGTATGACGACAACTGGATGGCTAAGTAGATATGTGACGACGAAATGACGACAATGGAAGGACCAGACGGCATCGTGACGTCAATGTGTCAACAAATGCGTGACGACAACTCCATGACGTGCGCGTATAGAAACCATATTCAAGAATATGACCGACCGAGACGTCTTTTCTTCAGGCTCATGGTAGCATAATGTCTCTGCGCACTGCATAGTGTGGTTGTGCGTTAGTCTGCCATTGAAATGTTCATTAGAGAATCTTGCGCCATTCATTCATAGCTCCTAATTTCTGCCCTGGCCAAGTGGACATTTACCCTGATTAAGATGCTTGCCTTTATTTTCTATCGCTTTCTATCGGAGTCTGCCTACGGTATATTTCTACAAATTTCAAAAGGTTAAGTCTTACAATGCTTGTGAAGTTAAGTTATAACGCTATCGCGTTAAATAAAATTCGTTCATGATGAATTACAGCGGCTCTCCCTGAAGTAGGCTACCTCCTGCTACACTGTTGTTAAGCATAAAGCACGCTTTACAGGAGAAACGTACAAACTGAACGCCACCTCACACAGGCTCTAAAAAAATCACGCCATATCCACGAAGTGAATGATGATTGAGGAGTTGGCTCGGAGATAATCGGGTAAACCGTGAATGCTCCATACAATTCCTCTACTGTCATATAAAGACGTCACAGGTTTTTAGAGTAGCGATTGTGGTCAGGTTGTTGTCGAACCACAAGCGGTCGCAGACCTTGCAGCTGTGGCCGAACGTGTCGTCGAAGAAATCGAGGAAATGTGGTTTTGCCTGCGTTAATGTCATCATCAAGGCGCTCGAAGAGCAAGAGGAAGCAGACTTTTCTTTCGCGCGAGCTGCGCCTGTAGCGGTCGCCTATGGAACTAAGGTTACGCTTACGACGCGGGACACTGCCCCAGCTTAAGAACTTGGCGAGCCAGCTCTTAAAAAATCACAGCATATCCACGGAGTGAATGATGATGAGTGGGCGAAGCTGCGGAGGTTCATCGGTAAACCGTGAATCTTCCTTGAATTCTGCCCAGTACATCATCACCGACGTGAGATCGGGCGCGTTTATACTAAAGGTTCGATGAGAGTTATGACGACTTGCAGCTCACTTTAATTTTACACGTACGCTGTGAATTTTCATTGTTTAATCACGCACAGGAGAAATCGCACACACGCACTACCTTGGAGGTCAAAATCCAGTGCCTATATATACGGTGTGGTCAGTGAACGGTTGTGCAGCGCGAGCGGTCGGTTTTTTCAATCAAGACGCTGCCGCGACGCTGCCTCGCGATGCTGCCTGCGTCGGCGCCGCTGCGCCGCGAGGCAAGATAGGGGGGGGGACCGTAGGAGAGGAGAAAGAGGGGGAAGCGTAGGAGAGGAGAGGGCGATACATATCACGTACTGTCGCAGCGCACTGTCTTTAGGGAGCCTTCATGTGTGCACGCCCCCTCCGTTTTTAAGACTGGTTATGGGAGAGGGAAAGGGGGGAGGGGAAGGGGAGAGGGTGAGTGGCGAGGGAAAGGGGAGAGGGGTAGAGGACATGGGGAATGGTGAGGGGGAGTGGAGAGGAGGTGTGTGGAGAGGGTATGCGCATGCGCAGTAAGGGTGGTCACGCCGCACACCACCACCACCACCACCGGACAGATACTGCAGTTTACTGCCGGCTGCGGGGAGATACGCCGGACAACGGAGACGTGACAAGGTTAGACTAAGAGGAGCTACGCCCCTAAAAAATATGCCCAGCTTGCACCGAGCCGCGCAAGGCTGGGGCAGAGCTGGTTGGCACTCGGGTGGTCCTGGTTTGACACGTGCATTCACACGCCGTTGCACGAAGTGTTCACGCGATCACATTGTAAACCACAAGTATTGGCTAGGTATTAATCGGGAATCGCTTGGCAATGATAGCAACAAGTAGCTTAATTACCTAAGTAGACCTAATTAGCTTAATTAGACTGTATAGCTTAATTTACATAATTTGTATATCCGAGGCTGAGTCTTGAGTAGCTTGCATCCCAAGTCAAGCTAGGCTTAATGAGCTAATTATTCTAATTAGCAATAAGTAGACTCAACCTCAATTAGGCCTAGCTCGGCTCATATTGCCGAGCTTGGCATGACTGGGCACACCAGTATCTCAACTCGGCTTAATTAGGCTAATTATGCTCTAAATTTTTTACCTTAATTATCTGAGCTAATTAAGTATGACAAACCTCAACTAGGCTTGGCTTAACAAGGAACAGCTATGCTTAACTTGGCTTGAAGAGGCCGCGCCGGCACGATGATAATTTCTTGTCTACATCGCGAACCGGAAAAACGGCGGGCATAAGAGCTCTGCTGTAAGAACGAAAATCAAACCATCAAGTTGTGGTTGATTATTGCTTGTAAAGCAAAGCAAAGTAAAAGTAAAACCGTAAGTTCACAAAAATTGAAACTCTCTAGAACAAAGGAATGCGCTTTATTCTCGATAGTACACATTTCAAGTGATCGCGCGCAAATGTACTGACAGAAAAAAAAAAGAAAATGAACGAGAAATCATCCAAGATTATTCTAGCGCTAAGCTGCGACTGAAGATAAGAAAAAAGAAAAAAAATCGAGCTTATCTTTAACAACTGCTCTATATAACTAGTTCATACATCGACTGTATTAAATAAAACATGCATAACGCCGGTTGAGCGCGACTGCATCGAGTTACGGAACGCGATGTTTTGCAAGCGAAAAATGCAGAGAGAAACCAAAAGCACCAATAATTTCTGGGTTTTTGCGACCCAGAACCATGATATGCCTACGAGGCACGCCGTAGAGGCGGGCCCCGTTGGGTTCTTTAACGTAGACAAAAACCTATTGTTTCTAAACACTGTCCATCAATTTCTTTCTTTGTTTTTATAAACACAGAACAACGTACTCTATGGGCAATCACATCGTATACAACGGCACGTTCATTAGAACGAAATCAGTAAGTGCGTTGTCGAAGCACGGCCAGGCTTCGCACACGACACCGGCTTAAGGGCGCACATCTAATACACATATACACACAAAATATTATGCTTAAGGGCAAGTCTATGTCGCGAAAAAAAAAAAGAAAAAAAAGTATGGCCAGGCAGCTCTGGCACTGGAACAAGGCTTCTCGAAATCACAAATTTCACTTAAAAGCTTAGAGAGAATACATTTCAAAGCGTTGAAACAAACCGCGTCCGTCAACACACAAGTCTTTTTCGGTCACTCTGCCGCGGCGATTTAAGAGACGTCACCTCCTATCATAAATTTCTCGCATCTGCTATTGACCCCAAAACAGCGTTGTACGCAAAGCAAGAGCCGAGGACGACAAAATAAAGCTTAAACAGTGGCATACAAAAAAGCAAAATTGAGACGTGCTTTTGTAGCCGACGCACCATCAAGGCCAGCGACGCGCTGAAAGTGGACCTTGACCGCGCTACGCAGTCGAGCGACCCGATTATCATCGACAAGCGAAGTTCCACGCTGCTCGCCCATTCTCATTCTCTTTGACTTTTCACGTACGACCTTGCGTAGGTATCACTTTTCTTGCACGTACATGCGCAAAAACTTCGAGAGAAGCAAATCTCACACCAGCGATCTGATTGGCTATCCGTTCTCTCTTCGAAGCGCGACAATTTAGATCAGGATCGATATGTGATCCACACGAATGAGTGTAAGCGCACTAAAGCAATCAAACGGAAAATGTGCTAAAGCGTAAGTGCTCGCACGCTAGACGCATAAGTACTCGCGCACGCACTCATGCGCGCGCACCTCTGCGCGGACATTACACTACCTACGCACTCAAGCTCACAAGCAGGCGGTGTCAATTTCGAGTGCGTCGAAATCGCTTCGCCTATTACAGGGCTGCGTGTGATTCGCCCACTCTCGCGGCGAGCCTAGCAAAGGGACGAATGTAAACAAGTTAATAAAGCGCAGAAATATAAAAAAAGGAAGAGAAAAATGAAAACAGCGATTCTGGCCCCCCCCACCCTGTGGTCGTTCTTTCTGGACGTGCCGGAAGAAGGACCGCGTCCGAGGCCATTCGTCGGTCGTTCTGGCCGCGTCGACCATGGAGAGCCAACAGAGCGTTAACGAGCGCACCACGGCCGCGGCCATTTCAATCAGCGCCAAGGGACCGGGATTTCCCCACCAGCCGAACCACTTTGCTGTCGTTTGCTCCTGACGAGTGCTATGGTCGCATGCGACTCCCACTTCGTCGATTAAGAAACGACTTCGGCATCTTTCCTTCAGCACCCTGCTTTCGGGATTGCTTGAGGCAATTTAGATTACGGCTATACAGACGGCAATTCCAAGTCCAAGAAAAAAAAAGACGATATGGATGAAGCCGAAAACGAAAAACAAACGCAAAGGAGTGGGGCTAATTGGAGCTACTGCAGTGAACTATGCTCGGGGCAACACTAACGCTCGACCTTTACTAAACCAAGGAAGTTCTAATGAAATACATAAAATAATTACTGACTGCGAGTAGTGCATTCCGATGCTAACGCTTTGCCTTCAGCTAATGCAGTAAACATCCCAGTCTGACAGTGGTGCCCTGTTGCATCCTCGCCACAGGGCACCCGTCTTTCTCCCAACAATGGGAATTCTCATTATTTGAACCTTATCTTCGTGTTAGGGATACGACAGACTTTTGTCTTAATGTCTCTCCCCATTTCATTTACATAACACTGCTATTAAGATACAAAACATACGCATTCGTGAAGTAGACATAGAAAATATTGGCATATACCAGGTCTAGGCGCAATCTGCGGTTTACAAAAGCATGCTGACTGTCTATACCGTTTACTCAATCAAAATATCGACTAACTTAATACTTCTTACGTCCACTTCCTAAGACAAGCCTTTCGATTAACGCGGAAGCTTTACTTAGGTAGGTTGACGAAAGTGCGCACTTAGATGGCGCCCGTAAAAGCCATGTCCGGAAAGCACGTGACCTCTTCCATCGGAACTTACGCCGGCGCCAGCAAGTGCCGCAGCAACCACGTGCAGCAGCGTCAGCAAGCTTATTTCGTCAGCAAGCTTAATTATTAATTAACTCGAACGCTCCGCAGCGTGTCCAGAAACGGTCTGATTGACGTCAGCGCCGCGTAGCTTTGGGTTCTGTTGCTGAGATGTTGCCAATGCATGCCGACATACTATCCAAGCATACCGAGGTATTAACGCAACAGCGGTAAAGAGCTAGTGTCGCAGAAATTCCGGTGTCAGTGTCGCTGACGGCGTCATTGGCTGTGAGCGAAAAATCATCATCTCCTCCGTGACCAAAACAATCGAGAAAGGTGCAAATGAAATAAATCACGAAAATCCTCGGGTTCGACTGTGAATCGAACCCAGGCCGTCTGCGTGGCAAGCAGGTGTTCTATCACACAGCGACGCTATTTCATGAAACATCTTCGAAACAAAAAAAAAAAAAGCATTATATGAATAATCTAGAAAGATTCAAATAAAATAAATAACAAAAATCTTCGGGTTCAATTGAGAATAGAACCCAGGCCGTATGTGTGGCAAGCAGGTGTTCTACCGCAGAGCCACACTACTTTTTTTGTACTTTTGGGACGTGTTGCAGAGGACAATAAAAAAGAATTTCCGTTAGACCCTCATGGAATTCGGTATTTAGCAATAGACAATGAGGACGGACTACCTTTCGACCTAATCATGATGACTGGTCTGCACAGTATATGGCGCTCACGAATGGATGGATTTATATACTGTGACCCGGATAGAAGACCAACAAGACAGTATTTTCAAGTATGGCCCGGTTTGTCGAGGTAGAAAAAACAAAAGAATGTGTTCCTTCATGGTTGGTTAGGGTAGAACCCCCGCTTACTATGAAGCTATTTTAAATCACAATATTGGTTATCCAGTGGTTGACGGTAGATGTGTGCCTAGATATTTGTGGTGTGTTGTAACATAATTCTGTTGTCCCCGTTTGTATGATGTACAACCGGAAATGAAGAAAAAAAGCAGAGCCACACTACTTCTTGAAAGTGCTTCGAAAAAAAAAAAACACTATATGAATGTCATGTAGTGGAAAGAGTCCCCTTAAGGCATGTAATATTGCGTGGGAGAAGTGTAGAATCGCGCCAGTGGTCAACACACGTGAATTACGCAACGAGTGGCTGGTCACCCATTACAAACCCCTCAGACATATTCAATCAGCAGCAGCAAAAGTATCAACAAATTGAACAGCTGCGTAAGTTTGCGTATTGCCTTACGAATTCGTTGTGGGCCCTTCAATGATTCGCAAGAGCAAGAATTACGGTGTAGTGGGCACTTAACAAAATGTACTTGCAGTAGGCATTCTAGGATAGTTTGAAACGGCCACTCTTACGCGCACAGTCGTTCGTTTCATTATGTCACGGTTGAGGCATGCACCGTGAAACGAAGCTAGGCTAGCAACTGACAAGGCGATGCGCAAGGGGCCCGATTACGCTATCGCGATCTACTCTTGAAGGCAAAGCTCAAGCGCCCTCCAAGTTTTTATCTCGGCAACAGCGCCCAGCACTTCGCGGCTGGCATCAGTCAAACCAGTCCAGGCCACGCTGCAGAGCGTTCGAGTTAAGCTTGCTGACGACTGTGCATTGTGAGAGTATAGCGGGTGCCCCGAAAAAAAGAAAGACCTGTGCTACTCAGAACGTAGACCTGTCTCGAACCTCTCTGCTGCTAAAGTGAGAAAAGGTACGCACATAGAGTGCGGAATATGAGCTGCTGACGAACAGGAGGCAGTGGGCTTTTCTATATATATAAAAAGGTCGTTGCGCTAACTATCGGTTACAAACAGCTTGCTACATATGTTACAACTGTGTTAGTAACTGCTGTTAGTAAGGAAGAGTAGTGTTAGTAACAGCTTCAACATATAAATTACAGTAATTTATTTATTTATTTATTTCAATACCCTCAGGGCTCGAGGGCATTCCAGAGGGGAGTGGGTTACCTTTTTAATACACCATAGTAAAAAAGAAAAAAAAGCTTGGGGGTTACATAGGTACAATGAAGAAAAACAACAATAAACAGCGCACAGTAAAAGAACACAAAACAGATTATTTAGAAATGCAAAGCAAAACAGGGTCTAATGCAACAAGGAATCAACGCTAACGAAATAACACTCAAGCACAAGCACGTGCCTATGAACCAAAGAATGCATCGTTGCAGCAATATGTGTCAATATATAGGCATGTAAAAAAAAAACAAGAAAGGAAAACAAAGGGGCTACTCAAACATGGAAATACTATAATCTTACAAAAATACCATTATGACAGCAACAGGTTAGTTACAGCAGCCTTAAACTTAGGGTTATCAGTAATCTCAACGACAGATCGGGGATGGTGATTCCAACTTGCTGACGTACGGGGGATGAATGAATTGTAAAAATGGTTGGTGTGGCATGTCGGAATGCCAACTTTATGACGATGGTCGATGCGAGCAGATACGTAAGAAGAAGGGGTTATCAATTTATTCTTGAGGATCTGGTTGTCGTAATATACTTTGTGGAAAAGGCAGAGACGAGATATTTTCCTACGTTCTGAAAGCAGAGGTAATGATAAACTTGTTTTCATGGAAGTGACGCTGGAGGTGCGATGATAGAAAGAATGAAACGAGCAGCCCGGTTCTGAATGGATTCAAGCTGATAAATGAGCGTTTCTTGACTGGGGTCCCACACAGATGCAGCATATTCTAGTTTGGAACGGACTAATGATTTATAAAGAAGTAGTTTTACAGGGCTAGATGAAAGAGAGAAGTTGCGGCGTATAAAGCCCAGCGTGCGATTAGCATTATTGGTTACATGATCTACATGCATCTTCCAAGAAAGATCCGAAGAGATGAGTACGCCTAGATATTTGTATCAGGAAACAGATTCCAGGTTAGTATTATTGAGATGATAAGAGGGCAGTGTTGTATTGCGACGTGAAATACGCATGTGCTTGCATTTGTTAGTGTTTAATTACATGTTCCACGTGTTAGTCCAGTCACGAACCCGGTTTATATCAGCTTGAAGAAGATCTATGTCAGAGTCACTGTTAATAACACGGTACAAAACGCAGTCATCAGCGAACAGGTTAATTGATGAACATAGATTATCAGGTAAGTCGTTTGTATAAATAAGAAAAAGCAAAGGTCCCAGCACAGAGCCTTGCGGCACGCCCGATTCGACAGCAGATGTGATGGAGGAGGTGTTACTAACAGTGACAAATTGGGAACGATCAGTGAGAAAAGAGTGCAGCCATTGAAGAACGTCAGGATCAATGTTAAGTTTACTGAGTTTCAAAAGAAGCAGTTGATGAGAAACCTTGTCAAACGCTTTTGAGAAGTCTAGGAACGGTGCTCCTGCACCGTTACAAGACTTGTAATCGTTCTGAGACTACCTGCATTATCATAATGAAAGTCAGCTTGTGTCAGCTCTAAGCTGTAGTTAATCTGCTTGGACTAAAAAAAAAATATAGAGAAAAAAAACAAAGAAAAAATACTAAATTACATCGTACGTTCATGTTTTATTGCACGCATTACCTGTACGCAGATAGCGGCCGTACAAAATATATCCACTCGGGAGTGAATCCCAATGCACTGCACAGAAACGCGCGCGAGAGTGCACAACCTAACGCATCCTAATAGTCAGGATGCCATGCGACATACTTTCAGTATACCTCGTAACAAATGTGCAGCCAGATATTCGGGTACCACGGTAGGTGTCAGTATGTACCTATTTAAAAAAAATTCGGCAGATGCCACGCATTGTGGGAATCGGTTTCATGCGAAGCAGTCAGTGATGCTTCTATGCTGTACTTTAAGGCTTTGAGCCAAGCGTTACGAGGTGGATCGACGTGTTTTTCTAAGTTTAGTAGCTGTGTGCACATCGTGGGCTTACCAGGCACGTCGACAACACTGGCGTTTAAAGGGTAACTTATGGCGCGACGTAACGTCAGCCCTCACGTTTAGAGTAGATAAGTCAGTATTATCGAAACTAAGTGCACTTTATGGCGCAATCATGCGAATATCATACGTAACTTTCGCTAATGTACTTCTCCTGGGTCGAACAATGCTGCAATATAGCTTGCTGAATCATAGGAATACACATGTAATGTTTATCAGACTTCTGTAAAATCGGAGCCAATACTGGAACCACAGACGATAAGCTGATGTGACGCCTGTATCGTAGGAGTACATATGTGGTGTACATTGCTTTCTGGTAAAATTAGTTAGCCAGCACCACAACCCCAATCGACGTAGCACCGACATCACGCCTGCATAGGCTGTTTTTCCAAACCAGTTTATAGACCTGGTGTGGCTATGTGGTAGAATACCTGACTGCCACGCAGAATGCTTGGGTTCGATTCCTGCTGGGATCCTGACTGTTATTCTTTCCATTCGTCGGGTCAACGATGCCGATGTCAGTTCGTCTTAACGGTCTCGCATTTAAATTAGCAATGTCTGTCCTCGTCGTTCCTGGGTAGATATAAACTGTCAATACATGTGGTGCATACCCGTATACCCCGGCTACTGGTATACGGGTATGTGCCGCACGTGTCTGGAGGAAAGGGCTTGACGACGTACGCGACAAGATTTTCATGTTGTTCATGACATGACCCGACAGCCATATTCGTCCAATCCTCTTACCCTCCCATGCCAATTTAGGTCTACACCAAATTAAGGAGACGGTCATGAGAGCATCCAGACATAGATAGAAACGCTCAATGTGCGAATAAGAAATGCATCGCACTTAATAAAAAAATAGGCAGAAACCAATGAGGAGATGGCAGCTTGAAGAGACGAAAAATTCTTCAACACCGGGTGTCGCTGAAGTGAACGTTTCGACGAGCGGTGTTATTCGTCTATATTTTTTTTTACTCACTCGCGGTTTTATTTTTGACTCACCATATTCGGCACGCCAGCCCCTCCTTCTCTCCCCACCTTTGTTTTTGGACTTGCCCTGTTAGTATGCTAAGACAACTTGTCGAAGCGTTAGCTCTAGCGACACCCCGTGTTTATGTGTACGTATGTATTAGAAAAAAACACTGATGTTGTGCGCGTAAGTTCCGGTAAGTTAATATGCGCAACGATGTGGCAAGTAGTACATGTTAATTCTAAGTAATGAAAGCAGCCATCAGTGCGATTAATGCTGCACAAAGGTTACTGTCATCCAACGCATCGTACAAGCACAAGGTGAGGTAGCGATTACTAACTCACCTCGACAACATCTATAAAGCTCTAAAGCTAATAAATAGCTCCTAAAGAGTTTGAAAATGCCCGTGAGAACACCTGCCATTACTAACTTTCCATTTCCAGTTACAAGTGTTTTAATATCTTCAAAAAATATAATGTACGCAAAAGAATCATTCGCGCCACGCACGCTGTAAGACTGACACAATAGCCTCACGATTCTCCACACATAATATTGACCCGAACACGGAAAAGTATCGCGTAGTTGTAGGATCCCGAAATGAAACAACGAGACGCGGCGGTACGCCGTGAACAAAAGCGGCAGAAAGGCGTTACCGGCCCGGCAAGCTCATCACCCGGTAGGGTGCCGGTTTTTCAGTCTCGTTTTTCTATTCTATCAGATATGCAAACACAGCTATCCACTCGTCTTCACGAACAGTGCACGCCAAGCTCTGATCAGCGCAAGTACACTTTTCCTCTCTGTCACTCTCGACAGCGGGTTCCTCCCGCATTTCCTGCCTAAGCCACGCACAAAGCAAGCGTCGCGGACGAAGCGGCAATCAGCCATTGATCCGCTTCGGCCCCTACGATGCACCCCCTCTCCTTCTCCACCCGTCTTCCGAATTCTCTCCTCCCTACGTCCTCTCCACGATGGCAAACACCTCCGCCGACGTCGCCATCGATTGGGGATCTTCCGGGACCAGTCGCGTCTGAAACTGAGCGCCGCTTCTTCGTCGCAGTCTGGGCGCAAACGCGAGGAAGTGAGAACGCAAAGGTGAGAGAGGGAAGTAAGGGGGAGAGAACAAGGCATCGGAGCACTTCTAACCGTTAATTAGGGAGGTGGCCGTCCCACACGAATGCGTTAAAGATCCTTTTTTCTCCCTCATTTCCGGTGTCGTCGGTGCACTTGTCTTTCGGGCGCCCCTCCCCTGGGGGATTAACTCCCCATTTGCAGGGAAAACGGACAGTTGCGGCGAGATCTTCGGATTCTTCGCTAATGCTGCATTCAGAGTAGAGCAACGCTATTCGAGGGAAGCTTCAGGCACAAACGGTTTGTATCGCATACATCAGACGAGGGCAGGACGCACAGAATGTGGCGCAGGTTTACAGCGCTATACACGCCGCAAATGACGATGTTCCAACGTATTTAACTTAGTCACGTTTGCCGTTGCGCGATCTCCATAAGTATTTCGTTATCTAAAAAGTTACGCAAACTAGCGCGCACCTTGTGGCACGTTTTTCTCATTCAAGTCATTTCTTCTGCAACCCACTCCCAGAGCCCTCGTGCAAATAAATAAATAAATAAATAAGTAGATAGATAGATAGATAGATAGATAGATAGATAGATAGATAGATAGATAGATAGATAGATAGATAGATAGATAGATAGATAGATAGATAGATAGATAGATAGATAGATAGATAGATAGATAGATAGATAGATAGATAGATAGATAGATAGATAGATAGATAGATAGATAGATAGATAGATAGATAGATAGATAGATAGATAGATAGATAGATAGATAGATAGATAGATAGATAGATAAATAAATAAATAAATAAATAAATAAATAAATAAATGTACGTAGTTTTGTCGTTGGGCGGTACGTGTGTATGTGTGGGCCATCCAAAAGTAATTTCCTTCCTATAGCTACACGCTTAATAATGTGGGCAAAATGCGGGACAGAGCGGCCGATTTTCCCTTGGGATACGTGTTTACTTTTTACGTTACGAGCTAAAAGTAATTTCACGCAGTATGTATTCGTCGGCAATCATAACAGTTCTGCGTTGTTTCAAGAGTCAATGCCCGGGGGCGTCTTGTAAGAGAGCTATACAGGAAACGACGACGTAAGAATTTAAACGTGACACGGCTACTAACCTTTGCTCCCTCGTTCTTTCTACCCCTGACTTCAGGAGCACGATAAAAAACAGGCGTTCAAGTCTAAATTATGCTTCAGAATGCCAAAAAAGATTTAGGGTATACATTTCGCGCTCCACTAAACTTGCGAACGCTGTGCTCGAGGTTTCTGTCTCTGCACTGTAACATACACGTATCACATTACAGCCGAACATAAATTTAACATTTCTGTTTCCCGTGACAGCACGTAGTCGCAATTCTAGAGCCAAGCTATATATAATGTTGGCTTTATTAGACCAGCGCATACGCGCCCTGTACCGGCAAAAACACTTATTGCAGCCGGAAACAGATGTGACGTCTGTGGTGCATAAACCATGTGCCTCTGTAATAGAGCAACAATACTGCCAAGAGACAAAATAATTGTATTACTCAGCCGCCAGTTTAGCTATATAACGAAGAGATTGTGTTGATGGATCGCTCGTATACGTGTGTAATTTTACGTGTGATCCACTCCCACGATTACTGTACATACTTGTTTTCTGCGAGTAAATCTGTCAGTTGTTAAACCAGCGATCGTCCTGTTACGTCTGTTCTATGTTCAGACGCTGCCCAATGACGGAAATTACGATACATCGCCGTTCTGCACATATATAACGACCATTTGAGAGAAGCAGAGCAACATCACCAAACTTGTATTAAATTATCGCGACAGTTCGCGAGAAAGCAGTAAATTCGCTTTCGTTCGACCAGAATTATCTCCACGCTGTTTACGGTGGCCTTTGAGGGAATTGACCGTAATATTTTGTTTGTATCTCCATAGGACTGTAAGCATTTTGCCCTAACAATTTACGTGGCTGGGAACCCTTCCCGCCAAGCACACAGAAGAGCTCTCGTGCAATTGTAATTCTTTTTTTTTAAGAGGAAAGCTCACTATGCTAACAGGCTCGTTTATTAACGTGCCCTGTCTGAATTCATTCTTTAAAAAAATTAAAGCCAGTTCCACATCAAGTGAAAGCTGTACCAACTGGGTAGAATTGATTCACCCGTATTTCCCTTGTGTGTATCTCGTATTCATCTGCTCTTTTCTGTTCTTTTGCGTTCTTTGATTGTGTTTATCTGCTCTTTTCAGCTCTTATCTACTCTTTTCGTGTGATTATGTGATATTTTATATCTTTTTCTGTTCTTTTCTCGCGATTATCTGATTTGAAGCAAAACGGAAAGGCGAGCTAGTTGGTACTGATTCATAATGGTGTAATAGTAGCGCAAAAAAGACGGGACAAGAAAGTGAACACCACAAGCGCTTACTCACAACTGAAAGCTTTATTGCTTGAACAGAAAATATATCTAAACTTGACGCTCGACTAATTCCCGCGCATGCGCATCGTGGGCAAGGCAGAAGGCAAAAACCAGAACAAAAACACATCGCCTTCAATCCTCCGCCCCCCAACAGGCTACCCCCTCTCCTTGAGTAGCATCACTTCCCTCTCCGATATGGCTAAAGACGGATGACTAACGCACGTAGATGCCCTCGTGCCAATATGAAAAGCTTCAGCGAGTTCTCGTGTCGTGCGATCGCGGTGTTTGAACAAGATCTCCGTCGCGGGGAATTGCGCTTCGCACCGGCACTCAGCGCAGTGCATGGCCAAGTGCGTTAAGGGTCTCCCCTGCAAGGAAGACTGATGCTCTCTTAGACGTGTGTTCAAACATCGGCCTGTCTGGCCGACGTAGACACGACCACACGACAGAGGGATGCAATAGACGACGTTGGCCCTGCACGACACAAACCTAACTTTGTGGTTAATAGAGCAACCGCGCGTCCCGACGTTGTCAAGCCTGTTGCCGACCATTGAACATAGTCTGTCTAGCCTGTTACTAGAAGAGAAAACCACCTTTAGCCCAAATCGCTGGGCTGTCTTCTTAAGCCGATGTGAGAGCGCGTGTACGTATGGCATAACAGCCATTTTATCATTTTGATCGGTGCTCTGGCCGCGTGCATCGATACCTTTTATCTGTTTGATGAGGCGCTGGCAGGTGATTTGTATTACCGATATAGGAAAGGATGCGTTCTTTAGACGTTCCACCTGCTCCTGAAAGCTGCGGAGAGCGAAATGCGCACACGATCTGTTGACAGCGGATTTAAGACACGACATAGCAATGCCGTCCTTCACCAGCTTAGAGTGGAAGGAACGGTAGCTCAAGAGCGGTTTTGTAGACCGGGGTGCATACATCCAGCAGACGCGCTGTGAAGAAAAATGCAGTGATAGGTCGAGGAATTGTAAGGTGTTGTCAACAGGCACCTCACATGTGAAGTTCAATCCACCGCCCCTGCCGTTAAAAGCTCGGAGTACCACATCCGCATATGATTCGATATGTGCACTTCTCGTTAAAACCAAAAAATCGTCGACATACCGAAAAACTTTAATGGCTATGCCCTGCAAATCAATCTGCAAGTCCCTGTCAATCTTGCTCAAAAATATGTTGCTAAGCACGGGGGCAACTCGTGACCCTATGCACACACCCCTCTTTTGCACGAAGACCTTATCTTTAAAACCCACCACGGTGGTACTTAGGTAGAAGCTTAACAACTCCAAAAAGGCCTCTACCGTGGTTCCAGAGGAATTCCTGAATTCCACTTCATCGTTATCGTCCACAATGCATTCCTTTACGCGTTGCATCAATGAGTCATGTGGAAGGGAGTAGAAAAGATCCTTTAGGTCAATGCTGATAGCCGTACACGCGGAACACTCAACGGTAGACAAAAATTGAACTACTTCCTCGGAGTTGCGTACAAAAACAGATCACGGATGGACAAAGAATCTAAGTGTTTCTGCAAAAAGCCTGAAACTGCCAGTTGCCATGTGCCACGCTCAGAAACGATAGAGCGAAAGGGGATTCCTGGTTTGTGCGTTTTAGCTGCGAAAAATAACGTCAACGTCAGCTGCGTAGACCGTTTTATAGCTGCGGCCAAACTTTCCAAATTGAGCTCTCTGCACAGGTCAAGTGCTCGTTTTTTGGCGTTCTTTGCTGTCACCTCAGCCTCTTTGAAGTTCTTTGCCACTGCTGCCCACGCTTTCTCAGCGAACGCGGACTCTTCCAGGACCACGAAGTGGCCTTCCTTGTCTGACACAAGTAACCGTGCTCCCTTTGCAGCCAAGGCCGAGGATATTGAGCTTAAGGAGCCTCCCCTTCCGCTCACCGCTCCGGGCCTAGCAACGACATCGATGCACTCTGAAACAAAGTGATCCCTTCGTTCCTCAGTCACAAAACGTGCAACATTCCGCGTCAATGCTAATCGTTCTACAGTTTTCAAAGGAGTGTCTAGACAGAATTTCGGGCCGAGACCCAGCACTTTTTCCTCACGGTTATCCAAGGGCACATTCCCTAGCACCAGGGGTTTTTTGTCAGCAGGCCTGCACTTCTTGGCGACTTGAGGATTTGGACGGACATTGTTCCACAGAAGCTCAGTGAGTCTTTCCGTGTGGGCAGTCCACTGTCGAAACAACCCCAAGTTCAGCCTACCCGTTCTCGGAGACACGCAGGCCACCTTCAAGCTGTCTCTGAAGTGTCGCTCTTGGCTTTTACACTCGGCACGGACCATCTTACACGTCCTCGTCACATGGCCGGGCGAAGGTTGCAGAAAACCGAACACACCTTGAAGCTCCGGTGGGCAAAGTCGTCTTCGGAGATGCCAAGTGTACACTCGAGCCTTGCACGCACACAAGGCCACAACGGGCGCCAAGGTAGCGGGATTAGTGAGGTCTAGATTAGGTAACACAGAAAAAGAGCTCGCGGAACTAGAAATAAAGTGAAGCAAAACGGAAAGGCGAGCTAGTTGGTACTGATTCATAATGGTGTAATAGTAGCGCAAAAAAGACGGGGACAAGAAAGTGAACACCACAAGCGCTTACTCACAACTGAAAGCTGTATTGCTTGAACAGAAAATATATCTAAACTTGACGCTCGACTAATTCCCGCTCATGCGCATCGTGGGCAAGGCAGAAGGCAAAAACCAGAACAAAAACACATCGCCTTCAATCCTCCGCCCCCCAACAGGCTACCCCCTCTCCTTGAGTAGCATCACTTCCCTCTCCGATATGGCTAAAGACGGATGACTAACGCACGTAGATGCCCTCGTGCTAATATGAAAAGCTTCAGCGAGTTCTCGTGTCGTGCGATCGCGGTGTTTGAACAAGATCTCCGTCGCGGGGAATTGCGCTTCGCACCGGCACTCAGCGCAGTGCATGGCCAAGTGCGTTAAGGGTCTCCCCTGCAAGGAAGACTGATGCTCTCTTAGACGTGTGTTCAAACATCGGCCTGTCTGGCCGACGTAGACACGACCACACGACAGAGGGATGCAATAGACGACGTTGGCCCTGCACGACACAAACCTAACTTTGTGGTTAATAGAGCAACCGCGCGTCCCGACGTTGTCAAGCCTGTTGCCGACCATTGAACATAGTCTGTCTAGCCTGTCAGGGACTTGCAGCCTGTCAGGGATTGACAGGGACTTGCAGATTGATTTGCAGGGCATAGCCATTAAAGTTTTTCGGTATGTCGACGATTTTTTGGTTTTAACGAGAAGTGCACATATCGAATCATATGCGGATGTGGTACTCCGAGCTTTTCACGGCAGGGGCGGTGGATTGAACTTCACATGTGAGGTGCCAGTTGACAACACCTTACAATTCCTCGACCTATCACTGCATTTTTCTTCACAGCGCGTCTGCTGGATGTATGCACCCCGGTCTACAAAACCGCTCTTGAGCTACCGTTCCTTCCACTCTAAGCTGGTGAAGGACGGCATTGCTATGTCGTGTCTTAAATCCGCTGTCAACAGATCGTGTGCGCATTTCGCTCTCCGCAGCTTTCAGGAGCAGGTGGAACGTCTAAAGAACGCATCCTTTCCTATATCGGTAATACAAATCACCTGCCAGCGCCTCATCAAACAGATAAAAGGTATCGATGCACGCGGCCAGAGCACCGATCAAAATGATAAAATGGCTGTTATGCCATACGTACACGCGCTCTCACATCGGCTTAAGAAGACAGCCCAGCGATTTGGGCTAAAGGTGGTTTTCTCTTCTAGTAACAGGCTAGACAGACTATGTTCAATGGTCGGCAACAGGCTTGACAACGTCGGGACGCGCGGTTGCTCTATTAACCACAAAGTTAGGTTTGTGTCGTGCAGGGCCAACGTCGTCTATTGCATCCCTCTGTCGTGTGGTCGTGTCTACGTCGGCCAGACAGGCCGATGTTTGAACACACGTCTAAGAGAGCATCAGTCTTCCTTGCAGGGGAGACCCTTAACGCACTTGGCCATGCACTGCGCTGAGTGCCGGTGCGAAGCGCAATTCCCCGCGACGGAGATCTTGTTCAAACACCGCGATCGCACGACACGAGAACTCGCTGAAGCTTTTCATATTGGCACGAGGGCATCTACGTGCGTTAGTCATCCGTCTTTAGCCATATCGGAGAGGGAAGTGATGCTACTCAAGGAGAGGGGGTAGCCTGTTGGGGGGCGGAGGATTGAAGGCGATGTGTTTTTGTTCTGGTTTTTGCCTTCTGCCTTGCCCACGATGCGCATGAGCGGGAATTAGTCGAGCGTCAAGTTTAGATATATTTTCTGTTCAAGCAATACAGCTTTCAGTTGTGAGTAAGCGCTTGTGGTGTTCACTTTCTTGTCCCCGTCTTTTTTGCGCTACTATTACACCATTATGAATTATCTGATTTGTTTTGCGATGATACATATTTTCTGTTCTATGGTCTCCTTTCTGCTGTTTGCTGCTCCGAGCGTGGTGCGTGTAACTCCCGGCGCTGGCGTTTCGCCTCCGCTTCGCTGGTTCGGACAGAGGAATTAGCCCTTAGGCGACGCTGGCGTTCGAAACATGCAGCCTACTCGGCTTATGTGTATCAAACGTTGGACCTGCGTGACACCAACACGAGATATGATACGACGATAGCGCGGCCTCTTAAACTGCTCCGCAGTTAAAAACTATGTTACGTCACTTCCAAAAACAATTCTGCCTGCTATTGAGTTTCTATTTTGCATACACACGAAGGAAAGTATTGACGCTGCTATTTCAGTGCGAGAACATTGCAATCTCTTTACTGAGGCATGCTGCAAGTTTTCTAAGGTAAAAACAAAATGAGCCTTAGAAACGCCACAATATGCAAACGGAGTAATTTGATCTCGCGGCGTAGATTCACAATCCAGGGTGAGAACCGCAAAGGAAACGATACATGGCTCACTTAGCTCCATGCGCCCTGTTTCTCATTTGTCGCAAGTTACGCAGTTCCGTCGATAGTTCACCTTGTCACCACATCGTCATTTTGCGGAAAAGGGCACTGAGCTTATAAAAGAACCCAATTTATTTTTACGACATCATTCAATGCGTAAGCATTTTCCGGCAAATATCTGCACCTCCATCTGTATGTAACTTCACGCGTTAATTACGCTTTACAATAACTCGACCGATACTGTAAATGATGCAGAGCCCTGAACGGCGACCGGTGTTTTCACCTGCAGTGTTTACTCACGAATCAGAAGTGTTTTGCACTGGTCTATATCAGCCAGTGTTGCCGAAATGAAGGCTGTCTCTGTTTACTAAATAACGGCCAATATCGTGTACCAGGAAAAAAAAAACAGCGCAAAATTCTAACAGGACACAAGACGAAGAAGCACGACAACAGCGCTGAAAGTCTTTTCGTGTTGTGCCCTGTCAGAATATTGCGCTGTTTTTTCCCTGTTATGAACCAACTAGCCCAAGCCTCAGCCCTAGCAAGGCCATGCAATTCCGCCTAGCGATACTATGTGCTGGTGAAGTAATGCAATTGCAAATAATGCCTACAAGCTACCTGGCAATTCTTCAGCATCCGCCGGGGTGGCTTAGCGCATTAGGTATCGTGCCGCTAAGCTGGAGGGGCCGGGTTGAATTTCTGGGCCATGGTGGTCGCGTTTCCATGGAGGCAATATGCAAACAACACCCGTGTGCTTATATTTGGATGCACGTTAAAGGACCCCACGTAGTCGAAACAAATTCTGAGTGCCCCTCTACGGCGTGCCTCATATTGTGGTTCTGGCACGTGAAAGCCCAGGTTAACTCACTTGGTAGAGCGACCGTCCTGGAAAAGCGGTGGTCTCGGGCTCGATTGCCGGACGAGGACACATTTTTCGACAACTAAGAAGCTCTCGTTCTTAGAAGTCCGGCTGTATTTCCAAACTGGCGGTTGTCAATTTTCACTTTCATAAAGCCCCAGCAATTATTATTATTAAAATTCATAAGTGGGAAACTGCCGCTTCGATTTTTTTTCCTTTCTTTTCTTTTGTCGGCGCTGCGTGTCTAATAATGCGCGCGCCGGAACCGCGAAACAGTTGCCAGATGTTAGGAAGAAAAGGGGCTGCAACTATTGCTGGCGCAGAAAATGTTTTTGTTTGTTTTGCTTTGTTGTCTCTGACAGGAAGCTGTAGTGCCATGGCTAGCGTGAAAAGGAACAGGGCCATAGCGGACATTAATTGCATCACATCGCAACGACGTCCTCCCACCAGCAATATGTTAATTCTCCCGTGTACATGTATCCATATTTTCACTGCTTAACAGAAAAAAAGGAGAATTTACTGGTATGTACCGGTACACATCGGCAGTGCTAACGGTTCTGAAAAAAAAATCACGTGATCCTTTATGCGTTCGCCTAAGACGACTTGAATGCGTAAACTATCCAGTGTGGCTATCTTATCTTGCACTTTGTATCACGCGAACGCCGCAAAGGCAGCGTGAACGCGAAGCTAGCGCGCCACGATCCACTTGGCGAGCGGATGGTAATGTGACTTTCCGCACGATTTCGCGTCGACGGCGGCATTTCGCTCAAGGCCACGTTCTCGTGACACATGTAAGGTTTTTAACTCAGAAGTGAGCCATCTCCCGTCGCTTCTTTTTAGTTTATCCTTACTACTCCGTGCGATGAAAGTTTGGGCTCGCATGTTTCTATTTAGTGCATGCTCATGGCATTTTCTTCAAGCCATAAAGTCCAAAAGCGTTTCGCGGTCGCAAAACTCTCAACACCGCAAGAACAGGTTGAAATGTTAACCCAGATATTATAGGGACAAATGTGATCGCTTTTCTCGTTTATACATGAGCGACAAACACACACAGAAGTTCGACGGAACACAAAGTAGCATCTTATCAGTGGAAGTTCAATAAGGTTTAGTTGCGGGCTAGTTGGTGACACATTGTTTATATTCCCACAGTGCATGCCCGCACGGAAAAAAGTCACAGTTTCGCCGCAAGGGCGAAGCAATGAATGCGATAGCCAGAAATTGGAATGTCACACGAAGAACGAGAAGCAGCTCGATACTTGCAGCGCGAAGCTGAAGCACAAAGAAGGACACCCTAAAAGAACGCACAGGCAGGGCAAGGGTGAACTAACAGCTATCGCAGTTGTTTTACGTCTTTGTGCTTGAGCAACGCGCTGCAAGTGTCGACAATGGAGAATCAGGTGCTCTTAGATATTGCTTTTAAACTGCTGCGCGAGGAGTGACCCCCTGCGTTTCGTGCCGCACGGGTGCGTCTGATGCAAGGCCACACGGGTGCGTCTGATGCAAGGTGTTTCCGGTGTTTTTTTTTTTCCTTCCACATCACGGGTGGGTACAGAAAAGGGTCACCTTATCGTGCCCGTCGCAAGGGCAGTTTTCAAACTGAGAGAAAATTAGGGGCGTTGCGTGATAGAAAACACGCTCAAGCTGCTCCGAGAGTTGCTTACCACCAGCGGTAAATGGTGTATATAAATAGTAGCTCGCTGAAATTTAGCCGGCCATGCATGGGGTATGGTTGAGTTGTCTAATGCAGCGGGCTGGGGAGGGCGGGGTCCATGGTTCGAATCCCTGGTCGGATGCTTCGAATAATTTTCTTCTGCTTTATTTTTCTTTGTGCCTTTTTTATATATACATACATATACATATCAGGGACATGACGGCGACGGCAAAAATCAGCCGAGAGTGTCCGTATAATTGCTATCGCAATCAGTCCTATCTCATCGTTGCTTTTGCTTTCGTTTTCGTGTGTGTGCTCAAATACCACTATCAATAGAAGCCAACCGAGTTATAAATGGTAAATGCTAACATTCTAATCAGGTGAACAGGAACGCAAATAATACAGAAGCAATGATATCACCGCAAAGCACCCCGCTCCATCATGGTACAAAGGCAGACCCGACATACCATTCCACGAAAGGACAAAAAAAGAAAACAAAATCAGACGAATGGATCGTGGTGCTTGCGATGTCGAAAGGCCAGCGGCCAGCGAAGGGTGAGCGCGCTGGCAGCGGCCTTCGCCCGAGCGGCCGGGAGGCCTGGCGTGGCAAAAGCCGTTGCCTCGCAGAGTAGACGCTTCACAGAGCGGCGCCAGAGAAATGAGGCAGAGCCGATTCTCGGGGAGACTGTGCTTGGCGAGGAGCACGCCCTCGACGTCTAGTTAGCAGGCGAGGGCCGGGTGGAGAACGTCTGAGGGCAGACACCCTACCCTTTCTCTCCTCCCTCGCCTGCGGACGGGCCGAGACGCTGGAACATGATACAGCGCTCACATAAGGGCCCCGACGTCTTTCACGCGTACACCATCGAGATTCCGTCTATACGACGGAGCTTTTATTTACCGAGTACTCGGTATCGGCATCAAGATGTCGGCGCCACGACGATTTGAAAGGAAAGGAGGCGTCAAGAAGAACGCCGCGATAGTTGATACAAAACAAACGGTGCAACATGTTCGGCGCCTAAGCGAGATGGCAGCGAGGGAAGCACGCTCAGAAACGAAGAGGAAATTCGGCTGGAAGGAATGGTGTACGAGAGAGGTAAAAGAGAGACCAGGCGAAAAGAAGAATTTAAAAAAAAAGGAGTGCAAGCGTGAAGGGCGAGAAGCACGGCATAAGAAGGGGGAGAGGGGTTTTGGTTGCAGAGGAAGGATGGCCTTTGGCTTGGAGACAATGGAGAAACTAGAGGCGAGCTACAAAAGCGAGCAAACAAAATGAAAACGAGGAGTGCCTCTCCCTTACCCGCTCTCTCGGCGAAAAACCACGCCCAATCATCCCTAGTTCGGACCGTACGAGAAGGCAATCGATAGCGCCTTGACCCGATAACGCAACTGGGACCCCTACTCAGCTGTAACGCCACACCCTCCTCTCTCACTTCGCGCCCGTCCCTCCCTCCCGCCTCCTCGTCGCAGATACCACGGACTTAGCGCGGCTAGCGCCTTTTTTTATTTCCTTCTTCTCTCCACCTTCTTTATTTCTCTGTTAGTTTTCCTTCCTGCCTCTCGTTGCCGGTTGCAGAGAGGATACTTTTTTTTTCGGGCGTTCAGCTTTTCCACCAGGCAACGTCATCAGGCGCCTCTGTACCTCTACCCCAGACCGCCTCTCCTTTCTCATCCGAGCCGTTTCTCTGTCGGGCGCGATCTGAGAGTAAATCAAACGGAAGTAACAAGTACGGCCACTTCGTCTCCCTCCCTCTCCTTCACCCACTCCCCGCATTACGCCTCTCTTCGTTTCGAGGAACACAGCTACGCACAAAAAGGGGATAGCACCGACGGAGTAGAGGCTCTTCACTTACCTCGCTACGCCTTCCGTGCATGCACGCGGCTGGCGCCATTCGATTTTCGCCCTCTCGAAGCGGGCTGCTGCGATCGAGCATTGACGACAGAACCTTGTTTGCAAAGTGCGTTTCTCCGACGACTGTTTCGATAGATATGAATTTATATTGATATAACCGCGCACTTGCGCCAAACTGTCGCATGAATAACGGTTATATAGGAAAGAGAGAAACGCATATTCTACAGTATATACAAGCACAGAGCTTCTTACGGTTAGCTTGAGGTTAGTCCGGTACTGGAAGCTTCTTTGTGCATGATAATGCTGGGATACGCCGAATTCGCATTGCCATTATTGTCGGAGAGCAACAAAACCTGAAAGTTGCGCCTGGCTGGAAGCGGCCCGTCCTATGTCAATGGCTCATCCGATCGCTGGCCAACAGCTAGCGCAGTAGTAGTAGTAGTAGCCTCTACTGCATGGCTCGTACCCACTCTGGGGGATTGGCCAAGAAGTCATCTTATGAAAATTTTTTTAAAAAGTACTTTGAGTATTGAATGTTGATGCCAATAAAAAGAATAAATAAATAATAGTAATAAAAAACGTACGCATCAAGAAAAGAGTGCAAAAATAGTTTTTGAAACATTCAGATCAGGCACTTTAATCGTTGTCCCGAATAGAAATTAGAATAACGTTCGCTTCTTCCTTGTCTTCTTCGCAGTGTGCGTGTGTGTACTGAATACGTCGACGCCCAGATGCCTTCTAACAATACTTTGTAATACTTTATTCATGAGACTAGCATCATATTCCTTCTATTCTTCATTTATTTCATGCATTGTTGTAGCAATAACGACTGTGTTGTCGTTGTTTCTTTTTTCCATTGCGAATATTTGACATCTCGTGAGCAGATTATTGTACGGTGTAGAGCAAACTACCGAACTGAATGCCCCAAGAATAATATGTAAACGACAGCTATCCTCAACCAAAGAGGATAGCTGTCGCAGCTATCCTCTTTAGCAGTGGTGGTCATTATAAGAGGCGTTATAAATCGTCAATGCGATCGCTAACATGAAAGCTTCAGAGAATAGCTTTTATTTTGGCGACATTAAAAGCCGGCTGTATTGTGGAATCGAAGTGAGGGCGGGCTTTTAAAATAAAGAAAGAAAAGTGCAATAATACCGTTATTTAAAAATATTACACCATCAAGGGAACCATGAGAGGATGCGAAGCAGCATTGGGGGCGCACACCAAGTTTCCGTTACGTTCACTCGGCGTTTCCGTTAGTGTGTGAGGTTTGTATTTAGTGTTTGTGTTATCATTACGTTGTGTTTGTGCGTTCTTTTCCGTTAGCGCCGAGTGAACGAATGGTGCCGACGTTGACGTTCCAACTCATCCGAACGGAAGCTGACCGAGCGCACGTGCTTATATACACATGAAATAAGAGAGAGAGAGAGAGAGGAGAGAGTGGGTTACAGGCTGTATTTGGCTGCGGCGCGGCTGCATCACGTGGGAGGAGAGGCTGCGGCGCGGCTGCAGCGCGGGTGAGGAGAGGAGAGACGGCGACCGAACACCTGCGTAAAGGAGGACAGTGGGAGAGAGAGAGTAGGCGCATGCGCAGTGGAGCACGGACGCCTCTAATAAAATTTCGCATCTAATAAAATTTCATCTGCGAGTGCAGTATTGGTGTTGTGTACTCTTTCTCAATGTCTTTGTCGCTGTGCGCTGCCCCCCTCACAATCAGTGTGCCTGAGTACTATAACTAGCCAATTATCGACACTGGTGCTAGGAACAACGTTTCAAGCCAAACATTATTTTGCGAGTACATTGTAACATATTGGAAATACACACGTGATTTAAGTCAATCATTGAATAGTTAATTGGTGAAATATTGTTATTAAAAAGTTCTGGAGATTATGGTACAGGTTCTGGATCGCCATCACTACCACTAGCCACCATAAAAAATTTCACTTCGTCTCACACTGCCTATGTTAGATATATTTCGGGAACACTCGCTGCTACTGTGCACGCATCACGGCATCAACTTCAAGAAAAAAATGTAATTGCGACTCCTCGATAGAAATGAAGCTATAAAAGCTGAAACCTCCCGTAACGCACTTCATCCTACCTTCATGTAATAAGTGCGTCTAATGAAACTCACGGAAGCGCATAGAAAAGGGGTAAGACGAGCCGAGGAAAGACCTAATCCCGTTCGCCGAACTTGAAAAACTACTTACGCCTGTAACGTACCGCGCTATAGCTATGCACCGTCCACCGCTCGTGAGTGCCGAGAGTAGTGCTTCGCCACATGCTCTATAGCCACACCGCGCGTAGGCTTAAAAGCAGTACCTGGCCAGCTAGGTGATAACAAAAATAAAAGGCAAGGACGCTACAGCGACTGCACGGTGGGAGTTAGTAATACATAACGTTCAATGCTAGGGCGACGTCAGTAAAGGCGATGAAGGCTGTCTCGCTTTCAGTATTCGCCGGTCGTACATCGTCGCGAAATAAGGAATTGCACGGGGTGGGGGCCACGGTAAAACGACTACGGCGAGCACTCTAGGAAAAGGCCCTTCGGTAATCGTGTTCCGAATTTTCGAACGTGAGTGCATGCTAATGCTGGTATCAATCAGGCGGAAGGGCAGAAAGGACCCGCGTAAGTACGTAGCCTTATTCATCCGCGTGCACTTCCCGAAAAAAAAAGGAAATAAAGGAAAGAGACGGCTTCTTTCGCGAAAAGTGCATAAAGTGGCAGCGAATCTTACAGAAAATTTAATCTCCGCTCATCACCCCTCTCATTTTATACGGACTCCTATTTTCTTTCTTGATCGTCAGCTATGTTTATGTATAGCGAAATATATAAAATCGTAAGTAACAAAAGAATGGATCAAGAAGTATTCGACTATGAAGTGATCCAATGCTATTTTTTTTTCTACTCAAGGAACTGAAACTGCGCGCGCTATCTCTGCTAAAAAGAGGTTTAGTTTAGAATACAATGCGAGCAATGTGCTTGTATAAGGTTAAGATGAAGTAGCACTAGGCGACGAAAATGCGATAGACGCAAATGAGACGACGACTGCGATAAGCGCGTGCGCGTACAGTGGTCAACTCTCATGTGTATAACGCCGGAGCGTCGTGCTCGGAACTGCATGAGCGACATCTACAGCTTGAAACGGGCCACATCAGAGCATGCGCAGTGTCACTGATGCGCTCGCCATGTAATTTCCATCCTTGTTATCGCCGCGGCCGCGACAACTAATTTCGCCGTCAGAAGCGCTGTCAACCGTATAGCACCTAAAAAAAAGAGAGAGCGCAATCACCGGATCGGCGTGTTTTATACTGCGCACTTATTCTCGGTTCGCCGTATCATATCATACCGACAATGCGCCGGACAATGGATAAACCTATAAGTGGACGCAAATCTGCTGCTGGGACAATGTGACCGCGAACGACAAATCAACACGCAGCATAGCTTTCATCACGCGCTGACAACGGTTCGCTTCGCTTCCTTTTTTTTCTCTTTTTTTTCTTTTTTGTTTTTGTGATAAACTGTTGACAGCGCTTCCAACGGCCAAAGCAGTTGTTGCATTCGCGGTGATAACCAACGATGGAAAATGCAAGGTAGGCGCATCAGTGGGGCTGCGCATGCTCAGAGGTGCCCCGTTTTCAACTGTAGATGTCGCTCGTGCAGTTCGGAGCACGACGCTCCGTCGTTATTGATATGAGAGTTGACCACTGTACATCAACGTGTAGCATATGCACTTGTGTCTCGTTTACTTAACGCTCAATTCGTTCAATTTTGTTTTTTTTTTTTGCTTTTCTCGTTCATGTTGATGCAACTCAACTCGCGAAGCTATCAACTTTCCGAAAGGACGTTATATAATGCTGTGAAAGCCTAAGAATAGCGCTGAAGATGTTGCCGATGTTGCTGAGAAGGACAAGATGACCACTATTCGGGAATATTCTCGCCCACGCTTTCATTTTGTTTACAAACAAACTATAGGCCAGCAGCTCGTATTAGCACAACAATGCCTGCCAAGGGTATATGAGCCCCGTGCTCTATGTAATGCGGCACACATTTAGACGAGCGCACTTACAGGGAGCGCTTCCGGGTCATCCCTCCGCGAGAGAGGTCCGTCGGAAGTGGGCGCGCACGGCCCCTCCAGGCTGGCAAATTGCTGGGCTGAGACGATGTTTAGCGCACGTCGTCCGGAGACCGAGGACGTCAGTCGTCGATTCTTTTTTCCATTCGATACGTTTTACCCGTTGGCGACATTCCGTAGCTCTTCGCGTTACGCTATGTTCTTTATAAGCAATGACGCGCTTCGGTCCAGCAAATGACCTTCCGGTGCAGCACTATCTTGCTTCTTAAGCAATGACGCACTTCCGTGCAAACGACTTCCCTTCTATATTAGTGGAAACGTCGGAGAATAGCGAGGCAATCGCTGGCCAACATGCTAATGTCGGTGCTCTGGCCTCCTACATCTACAAATCTACAAAAAAATCCTCAAAGACCCGGTGGGATTGTATCGTGACCCCCGTGTAAATCCATAGCCTGTAGCTCACCCAGAAGGAAAGGGACGAAAGAAATGCGAATGGCAGTGAGATAGAGTGGTTTGCTACCCTACACACGGCGATAGGGAACTAATGAAAGAGAGAGAGAGAGTGAGCAAACATATGATTAGAGCCGGTCACGATGAGTGTGCGAAAATAGCAGCACACGATCATGTTCGTCAAGCAGAAAACTCAAACAGCTTTGTGCAGCTACAGCTCCCTTTCGTCTGTTACCAAGAAATGATTTTCTTTTTCTTCCTCTTTCGCTAATACGAAATACCCAAAGCAGACTTCAGGGTTACTTTAAAAGAAAGATCGATGAGTAATCTGCTGACAGTTGAGGAAATCCGACAGTGCCATGTCCTCAAGCGCATCGCCAATAGATAGAAAAAAATGGTTCTTTACGCTTATCTCTCTTGAGCACATGACATGCCGCAGCTCATTATTGAATAGAGATCGTTTCTCACCAAATTATGTGTCGTTACTTCAACCAAGGACCTTCTGTATAGAAAAATATGACCGTCACTACCTACAGAAAACAAATAATAAAATCACAGATTTGAAAACCTCGAAAGTCGAGCTTGAATGTTATTTTTGGATCGCGGCCTCTTATCCGAAGCTTCAGCCTTCGTGTCCCGAAAACGAAGATCGAGTTAGACGTTGACAGAGAATAGCCACCGCCGATGGATGGCAGCCTTCTGCGAGTCGAATGCATCTTTCCCCTGTGTACGCTTTGCTTGAGTTCATACTGCGTGGTTGTTTGTCGACGAGCGTTTGTGGATCATTCTTGTCCGTCTGAATATCTCTGTCACAGATAATAGCTGAAACATTTACAGCATAAGTTGTTATGAGCTCACAACAACAGCCGATTTCGGTGGGAAAATAAGCCCCGCCGCCGGTGTACGTCGCAGCTATCGCGCGTAATGAGAAAAACAGAAAGCAGAGTTCCAGCCAAAAGCGAACCCAGGCGCGCTGCGTGGCAGTCAGGTATACCACCACAGCGCCAAGCCAGCGATTGAAGGTATTACGAAAAAAAAAAAAAAAAAACACTATAACAGGCATCATGTCGTCTCCGCTATTCATGAGTTTTCTATACGAAACAAGTTTAGTGTCGCGCAGATATTCTATCGGAAGGCATGGAACCTCTTTGTTCACTATTCTTGGTCCTTCGAGGAAAGAGGTCTGCTGCAGAGACGCGTCCGGGAAGCTACTCTTTAAGACGAAAGCCTTAAGTAGCTCGTTGTGCGATGGCGTTCAGGAAAAGCAACATCCGGCGAGCGAAAAATCTGAAACACGTGACCGACCTCATCAATGACGGCTTGCTGTGACGTCATCATGACTTCACAGACAGCCGAAGTTTGATATGTCATCCCGACGTCATGATATGACGCAATGATGCAATCGACTGAGAATGTCAACGTAATTTAATGCACGTGTGTCGCACTGCGATTCGTTATCTCTTGCTCGAAGTCTGGCCCCCAATAGCATAACTTAATGAAATACCAAGTGTGCAGCACACTTTCGTTTTCAAGAGTTACAGGGAGAGAAACATCCTGCAGAACTTTTTTTTTTTTTGTATCTAGAAGAACTTTCCTTTCAACATTGAAGCGCCGGCAGGACCAAACGAAGTACCCATTTGTTGGGCGCACCCGCATCTAACTACATTACGAAAGCGTCGTAGCAAATCGGCAAAACGTTTGCCGTCTTACTTCGATGAGCCGGAGTAATACCGTACCAGCATGTTGACAGTATAGCGAGCGCTCAATCGCGTTTCGTGCTTTCCCGTCCCTGCACCACAGCGCTGCCGTCGGCGAGAAATGAAATCTCTAACCGCGCTGCGGGGAGGCCGTTTCAATTCGCGACGACGGATGACTGCGTCAGGCGTGGGCCGTCAGCGTTCGGAGCGAGAAAAAGAGAGCGAGGGTTGAAGGATCGTTCGATTCGATAAGGGAACTGCCAATCGAGTTACGCCGCCGGTGTAGCGCGAGCCAAACAACCTCTCTCGGACCAAAGTTTTGCGAACTTTCTCAGCGGACGAATGGCGGGGAAAGTGAGCTGGTTGGATGTAAGCTCTTCTATCTGATTTTCGTATAATCAAGTTACCGAAAGGCTTAGCAAAGAAAATCATAAGGAAGGGTATTCGTAAAGCGATACGAATATGAATCCTCGTTATTGCCTTCGTCAAGCTGTCACGGCCGTTTTTCGTCCCAGTAGTCCCTTCATCATATTTCTCGGTAAAGAAACAAACATAGAACGTTGAATTGAATGCAGTGCGTAAAAATACAGGAGGCGCTAGCGTAATTGTTCGAACGATGACGACTTTCTCAGGCCAAAAGCAAAATATTCACGAAGCCTTTTTTGGAACACACGTGTTGAAGGAAAGACATGAATGGTTAACCAGCTAGGTTGACAGAGAAACAGCATTATCCAAGCTTAAACGAAAAAGACGATGGGAGATGAATTAAGACGATAAACTTCATCTTCCGGTGCCGACCTGGGTGGAGCCGCCGACTGGTTGAGGGGGTCTTAGGACTTCCTTACACCAGTCCCTCTGGTCCTTCAATAAAGTTCTTTGTATGTATGTAGGTTTACTAGAGGTATGGGCCTGCCCTACCGTGCAGCCCACCTGAGGACTGCCTCCAGAAGTTCGGGGTTGCAGCTAAGCATGTCATCCTCGCACAGCTGAGAACCGTCAGATTAGGGGTGAAGAGGAGCGGATCCAAACCACACATTACGCGGTTTAGGTCCGCTCCGCTGGCAGGACAAAGCTTGCTTTTAACCCAGTTAACCACAAAATGACTTTTTGAGAGCGCAGTTGGTGCATGATTGACGGTCTTATTCAGCGCAAGAAAGGAGACTGCACAAAACAAGGTTAGACAAGGCTCAAGCGCTACTATTTCAACTGTTGACCCCACAACGTCGTTATGAAATATATACGGTACGCGCAAGGGCAAATATGTTAAATGAAAAACTATGAGCATGTGCATAAAAACAGAATTAGTAAATGGTAAACGCATCTAGATACCTAACTGTTTTGAGTACAGACTGACAGAAGGTTTAGTAACGCAACCCTCGATTGCGTACCCCCCCCCCCTTTCCCGGCTTCTTAATATGAATAATACCGACCTTTCTGTGTGCCTTTTCTCGCACTCAATAATACAATGAAACCCGGTTAAACAGTTTCAGCCTACCCTCAGCAGAAGAAAAGCGGACTAACATATGATGGATTGAAGAAAACTTCACAGCAAAGAACAATAATAACAAAAAAATAATAATAGAAAAGGAAGTCACACAATCCCTTGTGCATCTGCCTAAAACGATTGGAAGGCGAACTCCATCTTCTTTTTCTTCTCAGTCGATGGTACATTGATCCCGCCCGAAAACTTTCTGCACCCAACGTGGTTTTGCGCTGCCTCCGGGATCGGAGAAACTAGGCGCTGTCTGCCCTAGCATCCAAAAGTCTAGCGCATCCACGACGGGACAAAGCGTCATAAACAGAGACGCACAGACAGCGCTAGCGCCTATGTGTCATTCGCTTTGTCCCATTTTGGATGCTGTGGATCACCAACGAGCCCGCCGAGCAGCTTTCTGCCCCTCACGTGGTCTTGTAGTGTCTCCGTGATCAGCCCACCTTTGACCAAGCGACGATGACATGTGATGACGTCATCATGTGACGTAACGCGATGTGACGTTATAGTGACGTCATGATGTCGTCACAGATATTGTCTATCTGTGACGTCATGGTGACGTCACATGGCGCAGTCATCACATGATGATTTTTTGCATCACTGGTGTTTCTGTTTCTACTCTGTTTCTTTCACTATTTCTTTTTCTCTCTCTTTCTCTCTCTGTCTATTTCCCTTTCTATCTCTGTTTCTTTCTCTCTCTCTTTCTATCTCTTTTCTATTTCTTCCTCTCCCTCTCTCTCTAACTCTTTCTCTTTCTTTCCACGCAGAAGATGAAGAGAACGAAGAGAGCGCGCGCCGGCCGAGTTTTTGCCAACGCCATGCATAGCTCGTGAGCACTAATGACGATGATAGTCTTCGTTTCACGACGACCGGACCAAGCTCAAGCTTAAGCAGCTCTGCCGTTAAAAATCATCTTCGAAACATAACAGACACGTCAGCAGAGCGTCGTAAGGTCGCTAACGTGCGACAAATGGATCGCCGAGAAGGCGCCAGAAATGCGGTTCCCGCCGTTTCCGCTTTGTGCGACAAACGAAGGCCATGGCTGGTTGCCAAGATGTTGAAGGTGACCGGTTGAACGAAAGAACCACAACAGATCTTACCAGCGGCGGCGTCAGCACCAACATCCCGGCGTCAGACAAAGCGGCAGCATTAGTTTACAAAAGGTTTTTTTTTCATATCCATCGAAGCAATAAGTCATTCCCGCGATTTACCGGCACACAAAAAGACAGCGATGGCGTCGCGATGATTTAATATGAAAGAAAGAAACACTCCCTTACAGTAGAGCGTGAATGAAGTTTAAAAAAAATCCCGAATGCGACTGGCCCTGTGGTGTTTTTTTTTTTTAATTTCTTACGAACGCGTATTTGCAATCAGATACGATACCTTAGGTAATACCAATAAGTTTTTCTGATTAATCGCTAGAAATTGCACATTATTCGTCAAAAGGCATAGACAAGTTAATACATGCTATCCTCGTAACGCCATTGAAGTCCTGAGCATGCCACTTTCACAGCATTGCGGGTTTGTCAATCATCGACAATGACGCACGAATAATTCAACGGACTCATAAATGATCCAAATCGTTAGATAATCAGCTTCGATGTGTTCTGGTATACTCTATATAAATTATTTTAATAGCATTATGCACAGTGTACATTAAGGCATGGGTCATTTTTCGGGGAGGGTGACACATGTAGCGTATTCAGCCTTGCTGATCGTAAATGGCGCCTTAGCGCTGGGAAAGACTAGAAGTGAAAGACGACAGGACGTGAGCTAGGTCTCTCACATCCTGTCCTCTTTCGCGTCCTGTCTTTCCAGGCGTTAAAGAACCAACTAGCCCAACAATCAGTACCCCTGGCTGACCAACTTCGGATGTTTCGCAGTTGGTTTATTGGTTTATTATTTTATTAAGGAGAAAACCTTAAATGTCTATGTTTCAAGGTCGTGTGCGGTCCAAAACAAATGGTCAAAAAAAAAAAAAAGACTAGTGAGAGCGACAGCTACGTGTGTACTCCGTTCACTTCGTCTTTGGGCCAGAAGGTCCGCAGAAGATCGAAGCAGGCTTTCGCCTTCACATTCTTCACAGTCTAAGATGCTTGTCGGTGAGAAGGGCGTGCACATAGAATTACGGCATGTATCCAAATATATTTACGCATTCTTTTTTTGCAATGTCGCGTACTAACTCTGGTTGACTGGCATATCGCATGGGCATATACCAGTAAACATGCAAGTGGACTATGAAAGGCAATAGGAAGGTTCAGAAAATCAAACGTCGACGACAGCTAGTAAATTTGATGGGGAACTTCACGTCATCGACGACCAACAGTATTAGCTGTACATCCTACATGAACAGTTGAGACTCAACGATTTTTATGTCGCCTACTACAGCGCAAGAGATGTTTAGCTTGTTAAAAAATTAAAAAAAAATATCAGTGCCTGCGGTGTAGACGAAATAAAGGCAGTGCCTCTCAAAGCAGTCGTCCATGTTATCTGTTTACCTCTATCGCACATTTGTAATCTTATTCTAAGCTCTGGAATCTTCCCGAACCAACTGAAGATTGCAAGGGCAACAGTTATTTTCAAAGGAAGAGATAAAAACGATCTTGGTAACTACAGGCCAATCTCTGTTTTACCTATGTTTTCTAAGGTTATAGAAGAAACAATAAACTCCAGACTTATCCATATCTTTCAGAAAAAGAACATTATCGTTAAAAATCAATATGGCTTCCAAAAGAAAAAGTCCACGGAAATGGCATTACTCGATATTAAAGCTAAATTAGCTGACAATATAGAAAACAAGTTGCTCACAGTAGGTCTGTTTCTTGACTTTAAAAAAGCCTTCGATTCCGTTCAACACGATATTCTACTGCTCAAACTATCTAGATACGGTGTTGGAGGAACAGCTCTAGACATCGTCAAAAGTTACCTAGAAAACCGTTTGCAATATACTAACATTGGCAAAGCGAAATATGAATTCGGTGAAATTACATGCGGAGTGCCGCAAGGGTCAATCCTTGACCCGCTCTTATTTATCATATACATTAATGACATAGTAAACATACCCCTCACACCCGACATTGTTTTATACGCCGATGACACCAATGTATTTTTCTCTGGGCCAAATACAGACGACCTTAAGTTAAAAGCTAATATATGGTTACAAAGCCTATCTAACTGGCTTAGGGCCAACGGGTTAAATCTGAATGCTAAAAAAACAAGGTTTTTAGACCCCGTAACAAGCCATGCATTAGCAAAAAGATTATTAGCTTTCAGGGACAGCATATTGATCGCGTTACGTCTCACAAATTCCTAGGTGTCTTCTTTCACGAATATTTAGAATGGTCTGTTCATATCTATTACTTACGACAAAACATATCTCGAGGAGTTGGCACACTCTGCATGTTACGTCATTTATTACCGGTATGGCTAAAAACACAGATTTACTACACAACAATACATTCGCACCTTCACTATTGCCTTCTTCTATGAGGAACAAGGACAAAAACAAACCTCAGCTACTTATAGCTTTTACAAAAACGAGCTGTGCGATTAATTGAACTTTTGCCATTTCGTTCACACACAGCACCATTTCTTGAAAAGCATGGACTGCTAGTGATTAATAATATCCGACATAAAAAATTAGCAATGATCATATATCACGAAGTTAAATCTAATCACACTGAATTTTTAAGGAAGTTTCTCGAGCGGGACCACAGCCATAATTTACGACACATCAGCTTCAAGAAAGATATGCTTCGTACTAACTACGGTACACAAAAATTAACTTACCAAATTCCCCACTTTCTTAACGAGCACTCCACCGTGATGACATTAATTGAAGAAAGCTTCTCCATTCATGTCTTCAAAAAAAAAAAAAAAATACACGCCTTCCTTCTAAAAATCCAAACAGACTTTCACACCACTTTCGATTCCTCTTCCTATGTTATGTAATTTGCACATGCTGCACGTGCCTGTTTTTTTTTTTCGTGGTTATTGTTGTGTATAAGTTGCTCTCCTTATTTTTCTTTTATGTTTTTGTGTGTTATTCATAATTACGTACATATCTTTGCGTCTAACCGCTTGAATTCTGGAAAAAAAAACGCGATGTTTGATTGCACCCTATGTTCACATTTGTTTTGTCCTGTATGACTGGTTATTCGTGTGTGTACACTGGTGATCGCGGCTTTGTCAGGCTTTCTTTGCCTTTACGCCGATCCCCTAGGCAACTATGTAAAAAAAAAGAAAAAAAAAGGTTCACGAGGTAATGCTCACTCTCTCTCCCTGTCTAGAAAGCTTGGGGATGTTTAGTGAAAATGCGTTCCGTAACAGTAATCTTCTCTGTTATGCTCTTTTCACGCAGAGGTAATCTATCAGCATTGCTCATATAAGCAGGTCTTGCTTTCTTGTTGTAAAGTTTAAAACGGCGGAGAGTTTGGCAAATTTATTAAGGTTCACGATCGGAAGCAGCGCAAAGGAAAGAAGGAAATCAACGCCGTGTTTGCATGGAACGTTGCAGGGAATATTGTTGAAGAATTATTTAAGTGCGCTCATTACGCGATGACAAAAGCGCTTCCCTCGCGCGCCATTTGTGATTCATTTATCACTATTAGATCTCGGAATGGGTTCTCGGGGGGAGTAAGGGGGCGAACCGCAGAGAAACAGATGACTTTTCCCACCGGCGAAAGGGTGCTACCGCGATCAGTTTCGGCTAAAACCCCTTTATATCCTATTCTTTCTCTTTCTTGTTTCAGATGACACACCATGAAAGAGAAAAGACAACAGCTGACTGCAAGAAAACAAACAAAAACAAGGAGTACACACCATCTGCGCCTATGTAGCTGAGTACGACATAAAAATCAAACATTAATTCTTAGGGTTCTTTTGTACACTGCGGGCTCTCACAGACTCCAAAATTTCCTGAAGCGTCGGACCTTCCTTGCCCTTTGCAGCGTCCATTTGGACTACATAAAGGCTTCAGACGTTTCCTCCGTGCACTAAATAGAGAAATTTTACTAGGCACTTTTATAAAAGGGTAGGCAAAGACAGCGTTCGTTGCATACGCAGGCTATTTCCGTCGCTAACGGGGGTACGCAACAGGATAGCTTACGACGCATGCGCAGTGGAGACAAACGCTAACGCAAGGCCTTGCGTACCCTATTCTAAAACTCCCTACTATCTTCTACGTTAGCGTGTAAACGTGCAATGACTGAACGCATCAGGAGTGAACATAAACTAGGCTGAAAATTATGTTTATGATGATGATGATGATGATGATGATGATGATGGTGATGATAAATTTTGAAATGTTATTCGGCTTTAGAAAAGTGGGGGCTGTTCTACCTTTTAACATTCCGACAGCCGACGCGCCATCGCAAGGGGTAATTAAATCTATTGTTCTAAATATAATGAAAAAGACGATTAGAATACAGAAACGAGAAAATTACGAACAATTCGATCTCCTTTGCCGCCTCCTGTGGTTCAGGCTCATTAAAGTAAAAAAACACTGGTTAGAGCTTGCGCACTAACTATAACCACCTGGCTTTCCATTGCGCATACTGAAGCCGCGGACATCGTGTCCAGTTAGGCACGATCGCATGCGACAGTCACGGCAGTTACCCAGAATTTTTCTTCGAAAAGCGGAATATCGACAGCAGTCAATTAATGTGCGAAGTTGCAAACGGATTTCTTTCGCTCCTCAAGGTACACTTAGCAGCTAGACAATCGTTTCATAAACGGTGGTTTCACGCGGGACGATGAGGAAAAACGAATATTGTATAAGTTGCCACATAGCTGAGGCATCTGGATATATTTACAGGAACTCTTCGTGTTAGACACGAACTGGGTAAGTTCTCTGAAGGCGCACTCTGTCAGTACAGGCAATCGAAAGATTATGTTATCGTAGCAAGTGCCGAGTCGCTATGCCCTCAAAGAACAAATTTTTTGTGCGTCCTGAAAACACAACGAAACCAGCGAGCGTATTCAAAATCACATGAAAGTCAACTCACTCGGTACTGGTGCAGCCACTTCAGCAGATTGATTGAAGGAAATGTGACTCACCTGCAAATATAAAGAAAACAGACAATTAGTTGTCACCTGTCATCTGTTCTTATCATGACGCGAGCAGCCGAGAAATATTTTTCACACAAAATACATGTTTTGTAGAGCAAGTATTGATTGCTCAGATATTCAGAAAAGGCGGAACATTACAGGGGCAAACACTCAAACATAGCACAATTTGATAGAACATCCGGTGGTTTATATGGCGGAAATAGTTCGATAATTATATTTAACTTTGATCATAGTAAATAAACATCCTTATTTACTGTGTAAACAAAGTCTGGTATTGGAACGAGAAACGGTGCACCTTAACACATTTTCTTACGAACGTCGCTCAGACGACCGTTTGCGAATTCCAAATGCTCCCACGTGGCCAAAACTTTTTTTTTTCTGTCCGACATATTCTATCAAATCGTTGTTTGCAGCGTAGAAACAAGCGCGAGTTTGAGGAGGGGACCTGAGCGCGAACACAGAGAGAGGGATGGGGCAAGATGTCGAAGGAGTCAATGGTCGCCTGTGAGCCAATATTAGGAGAGTGCAAAATGCTATCGAAGAGTCGTGATAAAACAGAGCTTGTGGAAGCATATTACATTAAGAAGATAGGGCGAAATTTTATCAGTGACACATCGGTGGAGCTCAGCGAAAATGAAATGTACCTTCTTGATAATTCTTTATAAATGACGTTCCTCGATGCGCACGGGCAAGGAAGGATTTATATGTACAGGGTTCACCGCATCTAATGTGAAAAGCCCGAAAAAAATAGAACTTTATTCTACTTCGTGGGTGAAATGTCTGTTATATGGCGTCTTATTATGGTGTCGATAAGCAAAATAATAATTTTCCGAATTATGTATTAAACATCAGCTTCAGTGAGGTGGTGTTAAATACTATTGAGGCGTTCACGTAGCATGTGGAGGATCCTGTACATGCTCAGCCTCAAATAAAAACTTGTTTGTCAGCACTCGTGACGTCCTCCTCCTGTGTCCGCGTCTTCGTTCGCGCTCGGGTCCCCTCCTCAGGATGTACCAACGCGCCCAGCTACAAGTATTCTTAAGCACGATTTTTTTTCGGATACATTCGAGATGGTAACCAAATGGCTCGGACATTTGGCGTGAAATGACCCATATCGAAGGAGCATGTCGAGGAAGAGAGAACTAAAGAAAGAGCAAAGGTTTGCTACAATGCGCTAACGTAGGAAGACAGGGGTTTCGAGGAAAACACGAGGAGAGATAGAGAGAGCGAAAGCATATGCACGTACATATTACGTCCAGCGTAAGATCCAGAAAGATTTCCAGCAGACCTAGGGCAGAGGACGCCATTACGCAAACGCCCGAAACTTAGCCGGGCAGACCATTTCGAGGAGCCGCTCCGGCGGCGATTTGCATTCACTCCCGGTTTATGAAGCGACGCTTGGGCCAGAAAAAGACTTATATATATATATATATATATATATATATATATATATATATATATATATATATATATACAGGACAATCAAATCCAGACGCAGGCGTCATAAATGAGGCACGTGCCGGACCTTTTTGCGTCGCGTCATTAGGCCGTTGTTAATGCTACTCGCTCAGTATGGGACGGCTGTGCCGGCCACTGACGCTATGAAAGAAACACGGTTTTCATTACGTGTGCGCACAGATGCTTACAGCAATCAATGAGAACCACGCGACGACGCATGCATAGAGATATTCTAGATGTCTAGTTCAGTGCATAGGAGCTAAGCGGTTTGGCGATGTCACAAAGGGCAACACAGTAGGAGTTGAACAACACGCGCAAAAAGCGCACAGGAGAAATGAAATTTTTGAAACACGTTCTTATTTTTAAATCTTTTACGCGGAAAGCAAAATGATGGGTGACGTCTTATGGGACAAGAAGACAGCACAGTGGGTCAGGGAACAAACGGGTGTTAAGGACATCTTATTCTAAATCAAGAAGATGAAAAGGGCATGGGCTGGGCATGTAGCGCGTATATAGACAAGATGACCGCTGGTCATTAAGAGTAACAGTAACTGGATTTCAAGAGAACACAAACGCGCGATGGGGGAGACAGAAAGTTAGGTGGGCGGTTGAGACTAAGAAGTTTGCGGGGATAACGAGGCCGCTGCAAGCACAGGACAATGGTTATTGGAGAAACGTAGGAGAGTTCATCGTCCTGCAGTGGGCGTAGTCAGGACGATGACGACGATTGTCTCACGCATATCTTCTTGTACGCTAATGGTAACTTCAAATGAACTATTCGACAATGAGTCATGCTGCAGGGACATGACCTGTAATAAGAATCTACGCGCTGAAGTATTCTTTTGTCCCTTCAATAATTATAAAAAAACATATCACTCGTACTCGCACTGCATTCAACCACGCAAAAGTATACACAGGAAAGTGACAGAGACAGTCACGGTTGTAATAATGTTCCCGAGAGCTGTCTTATTACATTTTTGAGCCCACCTATGCAAAACGCTGCCCGATGAGGAACCCGGATTCAAACTACAGCCCCGGAAAGAAAATTTATTTCGTTTTATTCAGTACTAAAGCGAAAGCCTTAGATGACTCATCAAACGCGAAAATTGACCGATATCTGCGTCCCGCGGCGCCGGCGTAAGCACAAGTGATGCAAAAAATAATCCTCACGTGAGTGACATCGTCGCTTGGTGAAAGGTGGACCGATCACGGAGGCAGTGCGAAACCAGGTTAGGTGCAGAAAGCTCGCAATGCCTCCGATCCTGGAGGCAGTGCAAAACCACATTAGGTGCATAATATTTCAGAGGGGGCGGGGGCGGATCAATACATGGGCCGAGTAGAATATGAAGAAGACGGCTTTCGCCTTCGAGTCGTCTTAAGGGATGCATAAGGGACTCTGAGTTTGTTTTTAAGGACGATAGTCTTTCTTGGGGAACTTAAAAGCAGAAATTTCGGCCTGTCTGTCTTTCTGCTTGTCTGTCTGTCACCCGATTCAGCCACCCGGCCAAAGTTTGACCACTCTTTAAACGCCCAGCCATCTTGAACTGGTACGGCCGTTCATACTTATGAGCATTGTCGTTTAAAAAGCAAATATTATGCATATCTGAGGCGCAACATCAATACGTAAGTATTAGGTGGTGTGTTCCTTTACTAGAAAATACATAGATAAGTGATTATAAAGACCCTAATGTTTCTTAGGCTGCACTGAAAATGTTAGTGTTTCTTAGGCTGCGCTGAAAATGCGACGCTATAAGCCATATGCGGCGGTTCAACATAGAGGAGGAGGACTCGTGTAGTATGGCCGGCACAAGACTATCGTCTTTCGACAACATTTGCAGCGAAGCACGCAGATACGCGGCCACTTTTTTCTTTGCTGCGCGGCTGCTGTGGGTGAGGAGGGTTTTAGTGGGTGAGAGGGTCTTGTGGAACACCATCACCAGCTCCACAGGTCAGTCAATACAAGCGTCCCTTGAAAAAGTAAGTCTCCAGTCGTATACTAATACAATATGAATGTTCGTGCGCTGCAGGCAACTACTGCAGGCGGAATGCATGAATCGAGCGCACGGTGCACAAAAAGGAGAAGCGAAAAACAAAGGAGTGGGAGGACAGAGAATGGGAAACGGCGGCAAGATAGAATGGGCAAAAGAAGAGCGCACGACCGGAAGGCACAACAGGCCGGCACGACCAACAACGACACGTGTCGCAGATGACCACGCTTCCTTTTGTCACGGCAGGCAAGCGCATATACCACGCTTGTCGATGCCCCATTGTATATGTTCCGAGCGTACGTAAACAAACGCATTTCTAACGTCAAGCGAGATACTTATTCATGCTACGAAAGAGACACGAAACAAACCAATAATTTTGTTATCGCAATCGCCTTGCTTTAGCAGTGTAGTTTTCTGTGACATGATGAAAAAGTGAGGGGTTCCGGCACGTTACGCCTTCGTCTTGTGCACCTCTCCGCTGGCGTCGTAACGTACTGGAACCCTTCACGTGGTCACCTTGCTTTAGCATACGAACTTGCAAACACTTCTGCTGCAATAGAACAATGCATAAAACATTCATTCTTAACGCGACAGCGCTAAGGAGCTCGTTCCGCAGAAATTCCGGCGTCGACGTCGTTGGTTGTGAGCGAAAAAGCGGCGTTGTCTGTGATCAAAAAATCGAGATAGATGCAAATAAATAAATAACAAAAATGTTCAGTTCGTGTGGGAATCAAACCCATGCCTTCTGCGTGGCAAGTAGGTGTTCTAACACAGAGCGATGCTATTGCTTGAATCTGATTAACAGATGAAAAATACTTTATTAAGGTCCGTCGGAACGCACCAGCACCTTGAATCTGATGCTGAAGAAAAAATAAACTTGACACGAATGTTATGTAGAGCGCATATAATATTGTGTAACAGAAGCGTATAATCGCACCAGGCATGAAATCATGTGAAGTGCGCAACAAGTGGGTCGTTTAATGGCCCATCCATTACACAGCGCTCCTGCATAATTTCTCATCGTCATCAGCAACAGCATCAATTGCGAATTGGCGTACTTCGCCAATTCGCAAAAAGGAAGAACTACTGTGTAGTGGGCACTTCCCAGCTGTTCTAGCAGCAGGCATTCTATGATAGCTTCAAACGGCTAATGTTACGCGCATAGACGTCCTTTTCCTGTGGCACGGTTGAGGTGTCGACCTAGAAGCGAAGCGAGGCTAGCGATTGAGAAGGCGATGCGAACGGGGCCCGATTACGCTATCGCGTTCTGCTCTTGAGGTGCACCTCAAGCGTCCTCGAAGTTTTGTAATAATATTGTCTGGGGTTTAAAGTCACAAAACCACGATATGATTATGAGAGACGCAGTAGTGGAGGACTCCAGAAATTTAGACCACCTGGGGTTCTTTAACGTGCACTTAAATATAACTACACGGGCCTCAACAACTTTCACCTCCATTGAAAATACAGCCGCCGCAGCCCGGATTTGATCCCGCGACCTTCGGGTCAGCGCCATAACCAGTAGACCACCGTGGCGGGGCGTCCTCGAAGTTTTCATACTCGCTTTTATTTTAACGTTCGAAGAATAAAACATGTTTGCAACCACACTTTTCTTGCATTCATTTCGGTAGCGCAAAAAATAGAGGCACAGACACAAGAGCAAACACGTCCGTTAGTGTGTATGTGTCTCTATTTTTTGCGCTACCGAAATGAATGCCAGTTATCAGAACTCACAAGCCCGCATTACCGCCTTGAAAACTCTTCTTACATCGCGTGATTGGACGGCAAGAGTTAATTCGCAACTCTAAATACACGTCGCACTCCAAACGTCTTAGTAGAGGAAGGCAGGCTGCATTACAGACACGATTCTGATGCCGCTAAAAGCTTTTCACTTCCAATTTCTCTGTAAATGCATAAGCACATTGCTCGATCAAACAATAGGCTATGTCTACAGAACTACAAAAAAAAAAAAACGCTAACAAAACCCACCAAATTAGGAGCAGCGACCAATATGCACAAGCGTTCATGTGAACACCGAAGATCCGCCACGGTGGTATAGTGATTATGGTGCTCGTCTGCTGAGCCGAAGGTCGCGGGATCGAATCCCGGCCATGGCGGCGCATTCCGATGGAGGCGAAATGCTGCAGTCCCATGTATTTAGATTTAGGCGCACGTTAAAGAACACCCGATGGTCAAAATTTCCGGAGCCCTCTACTACGGCGTCCCTCATAATCATAAATTGGCAAACTGACTTATAAGCCTATTCACTCAGATCGAGCCGTGAGTGTGAGTCCGGCACAGGAAACTTTTGGTCAACCTGAGTCCGAGTGAGCCCTAAGCGCAAAATATATTTTAAGAGTGAGTTTGAGTGATCTCCAGATTTTTTTGCCGACCAATGGTCCCATCCACTCAACTCCAGCATTACCGTTAGCCTTAGGTCGGCTCACGTTTATACTCGCGTCCACTCACACATACTTGAACGTACTATCATTCACACGCCAGCTGAAATATTTATTGATCAGGGGAGGGGGGGGGGGGCGTGCCTTGACCTACACCCTCAAACTCTTTCACGGGAAGTAATTGATAAGAATATGTCGTGACACTCCTGCCTGTCAATAAACATGTCCTTACTGGATTGCAACCACTGATAAGTCGGATTTGAAGATACGAGATGAAAAGTACTGAATAAGAGGCTGGGTCCGAGCTAGTTGGTACACCGACATTATGAAACCGTTAAGCGCACAAAGACGGGAACAAGCGCTCTGTGTGTCGTCTTCTTGTTCCCGTCTTTGTGCGCTTAACAGAGATGAAAAGGCGCCGATTATCTGAGATATTGATGTTAAAGAACATTCCCATCATGGTCGAAAAATCTAATTATACGCTAACAGACTCATGAGTCGACTCACTCAGACTCAGGATCAGATCGAGCCGTGAGTATGAGCCTGAGTGAGTCCGGCTGAGTAATACTTTGGTGAGTTTGAGTCCGAGTGAGTCCGGTTGAGGAAAATGTTAGTGAGTGTGAGTCAAAGTGAGCTCTAAGCGGAAAGTATATTTCTTGAATGAGTCTGAGTGAGCTCGACATTTTTTGCCGACCTATGCTCATAATCATATCGTGGCTTTGGGACGTAAAACCCCAATAATTATTATTATATGTGAACATTCAATGGAAAGACTATTACGAGAGACACACGCGAACAGTTTTTTCGAGTGGTCCTTGCATCACAAATACACCAAGAAGCTACAAGCCCCCAGATATTACAAAAAAAAAGGACGCCTTTGCGATGCACTACTACGACTTGATTGCTCGAAGCGGCCTAGAAGGCTCTGATCGGAGCAATACTGGGTTGTTTCGTCCAGGACCTTGTCCCTGAAGAAAGCATAGATGGAAGTGCGTTATTCGGCAGCGCTGCTGCGCGCCACCACACACCGAATATCCCCAAGCGCCCATGGTCGGCAAACGTCAGTGTGGAAGTGCGCACAGTCAAGCCAATGCCGCCAAGCGGACGGAGATACGTGATGGATGAGACGAACTACAGAGACACGGCGTTGTCGGTAATGATTGTGGTGCTTGCATTGATCCATAATGACGGAAGTATACGGAGTCGAGGAATAATGATGCCTCGGCACGTCGGAGTACAAAAATGAGAACAGAATGCATGATAAAGGCAATACGAAGAAAGAAAGAAAGAAAGAAAGAAAGAAAGAAAGAAAGAAAGAAAGAAAGAAAGAAAGAAAGAAAGAAAGAAAGAAAGAAAGAAAGAAAGAAAGAAAGAAAGAAAGGAAGAACCACGCTATTACCCAGCTGCCATTGAATCCCCGTTATTTTCGATAGGGTTCATGAACAGCGGGCCACTTGGACATTACATACATACATACATACATACATACATACATACATACATACATACATACATACATACATACATACATACATACATACATACATACATACATACATACAAACATACATACATACATACATACATACATACATACATACATACATACACACGTAACAGGTAACGTGTGCATATATACATATATGCATGCATGCATGCATGCATGCACACGTTACCTGTTACGTACTGGTGTGTCAATGCTCACATGAAAGAAAGTTTTACCCTATGAGAGCTAACAAGTGTTGTGACTTGCGGCGGCGAGACTTGCGCAAGTAGAATCTTAGGTCTGCCTATTCTGTTGACTGTAAGTCTCTGTAATCTATTAAATATAAGACTCTATAAGCTACTGAACGATTTCGTGACCTCTGTTCTTTATTGAGCATATCAACGATCGGGACGTCCTCCCGCAATGTCCCGCTTACGCATAATGCATGCCGCTGACCTAAACGTATGAATAACTCACTCACTCATTCAACCTCACAAGTCGTTCCACTATGCCGACTTTCTAAGTACATACATTCCTCTTAAATAGCGAAGTACTGAGACAATGCGGAACGAATTTCAAACGGCGTGCATAATGCACTCCGGAATCAAGAAAGCGTAGACACCAGGCCTCCGCCAGCAACACTACTCACGAGATTTCAAGCAAAATTTATTGTCGCAGTTTGTCATTTATAAAGGCGGTACCTGTGAATAGGAATTAGGTTTTCTTTACACTGGGCCTTCGACATATATATATATATATATATATATATATATATATATATATATATATATATATATATATATATATATATATATATATATATATATATATATATATATATATATATATATATATATATATATATATATATATATATATATATATATATATATATATATATATGGGCCATATCAACTATACCAGGTAAATTTTCAACCATCTCTTATCATGCTGAAATAAATTAAGCTAGAGTATGCTTAGGTTGTTTATTATTATTATTATTATTATTATTATTATTATTATTATTATTATTATTATTATTATTATTATTATTATTATTACAGCGAAAGCTGCTATGAGATCATTTCACCGGCCGTTTTTGGCGCCGTAGTTGTCCGCCGCCGCCGCCACCGCCGCCGCCGCCGGTGTCCGTAACCAGTATCACTCGAAATAAGAAAAAAAAAACGAAATAAAAAATTCCAGGATGGAACGAGGTTCGAACCTGGGCCCTCTGCGTGGGAGCCCAGTATTCAACCTCTGAGCCATGCCGGTGCTTGAAACTGCTTTGCAAAATGGTCCTATACAGGCTTCATGTCGGGAAGGAACCACATTAGCATATGCAATATAGCGTGGTAGAAGAGTGAAATAAGCACCAAGCGTTGCCCAACGCGAATTCTGTAACCAGGCGTCACACAATGCGAATTGCGCATCGAGTAGGTTGTTGAATGCTTCCAACCCATTACAAAGTGCTCTGCCATAATTCTTCGTCGTCATCAGGCACAGCATCAACAAAGTGCGCATAATGCCTTAAATGCGTTTAGCATGTACCACGGCTCTCCGTAGAATGAAGAAAAATGGCACAGTGCCTGCTGTCCTACTTCTCAAAATTGCAATGATTTAGAGCGCAGTGGGTTCCTCGCAAGTGAACTTGTATTGGTTGCCAAGGAAGCCCATAAGCGCATGATCCATTTCCTCGGGGTCTCAGTAAAATTACAATGATTTAGAGCGTAGCGGGTTCCTCGCAAGTGCACTTGTATTGGTTGCCAGGGAAGCCCATAAGTGCATGGTCCATTTCCTCGGGGCCTTAGTAAAATTACAATGATTTATAGCGTAGTGGGTTCCTCGCAAGTGCACTTGTATTGGTTGCCAAGGAAGCCGATAAGCGCATAATCCATTTCCTTGGGGTCTTATTAAAGTTCTTCGCCCCCCCCCCCCGTCTCTCTCCCACGTCAACGTATGTTATACAGCATGACGGGAGAGGGAAATGGCGACCCGGCGTCACCCAATGCAAATTACATAACTGGTGGGCCGTTTAAAGCTTCCAACCCATTCCAAAGGGCTGAGCCACAATTCTTCATCGTCATCAGTCGCCGCGTCAACAAAGTGCACATAATGCCTTACAGACGTGTAGCTGGTGCCTGACGAATGACGAATAATGGCTTAGTAGGTGCTTCCCAACTTCACAAAAATTGTGATTTATGGCGTAGTGGGTACCTTTCTAGTGTATTTGTATTGTAGCCCCAAGAGAGCTTACAACGGGCTCTAGAAACGCCGCTCTTCCAGCTTTCGCTGTGACTGTGCTGCGGTTTCAGCGCAGGCCTGGCGTTTTTTATGATCTTGAAGGTATAGGGCACGCGTTGGCTAATAATAATATCTGGGGTTTAACGTCCCAAAACCACCATATGATTATGAGAGACGCCGTAGTGGAGGGCTCCGGAAATTTTGACCACCTGGGGTTCTTTAACGTGCACCTAAATCTAAGTACACGGGCCTCAGACATTTTCGCCTCCATCGAAAATGCAGCCGCCGCGGCCGGGATTCGATCCCGCGACCTTCGGGTCAGCAGTCGAGCGCCATAACCACTAGACCACCGTGGCGGGGCCACGCGTTGGCTAATACCTGAAAGATCATAAAAACAACTTATACAAGCTATATCTTAGATATGCCGTAAGTTATTGCGTAAGACCATGTATCTTAATTATCAGAAGCCAAACACGACGCCCTAGAACAGCTCTGCAGGCCATTGACTTCGTTATAATTCTGCCCTTTTGGACGGTGAAGCGGTTGAATATTACCTGCCCTTTGATAGTCCAAGGGGGTAGTACCATTCCGTAATTTTAGCACTATTGCCATTTTTGACGTTACATACAGCAGTATTACTAAAACAAATGGCAAGCAATTGTATGACCTGCATTATTTGCTGAGAAAAGGCCCCCGCTGGAACCCTGCGCTGACGTGCTATGCCGTGAAGGCCAGGCAAAGGAAAACTTCGTAGGACCTTGTGGTTGTTAAGTTAAATTTTTCTTCCTTAAAACAAAAACTACTCTTTTCAAACTTCCTGTACCTCATACCCACAAAGCATACTACACAATGATGTAAAAGTCATATTTTTACTTGGACCGCTACGTTGTGAAAGTGAAGCCGCAATATGGGTCAAAACGCTCTTTTACCCAAATTTGTCACAATATTGTGGCAACGTTTCTTCTTCTTTCAATCCCGCAGTATTTTTATCACTTACTATAGGAACCTACAAAGCCCTCAATAGTGAATATATTACTCGCGGAAAAATCGGTGCTCTTTCTAAGAAATGCTAAACATGCAGCATCTTGCGACTTTTCGTCAAGGCCAAAAATAATGAAGGTAGGTAAAAAAAATGAATAAACTATCATAGTAATCAGAGAGCTGCGCCTTGATATCAAGAAAAAAATTGTTTGGTAGTAATGGCTCAAACCAGTAATTTTATATAAATTGTTATGTACGACACAGTTTCACTTCCGTGCCCCAAGTTCGAAGCGCCCTCTAGGCAACACACATTTTTTTCACGAAATATAACGCCCCTCAATAACTACTTCTGACATTCACAAATACCAGTCCAATTTAGTTCAGCATGATCGGAGATGAGATGGTCGAAAATTTACCTGGTACACTCGATATGGAATGAGCCATATATATATATATATATATATATATATATATATATATATATATATATATATATATATATATATATATATATATATGGTGGGGTGAAATTCAATGGATCCGGTGGAAAATGCGGTAGAAAAACAGGTCGACAAACGTTCGAAACACAAGTAAAACTTGTGTTTCGAACGTTTGTCGACCTGTTTTTCGACCGTATATATATATATATATATATATATATATATATATATATATATATATATATATATATATATATATATATATAAACACACGCGCGCGCGCGCGCACACACACACACACACACACACACACACACACACACACACACACACACACACACACACACACACACACACACACACACACACACACGTTCACCGCTGGCAAAAAGAAACACGCGCGAGTGATGCTGCTTGGAAGACAGCTGCGCATTTTCGCACAGTGTATGTACTAGACGGGACCTTTCTGCAAAAGGTTGTATCAACCTCGTGAACATTTCCTCTGTAGGCGGTGCCTAAATATTGTTACGGGCAGACACACCCAAGACAATATATCATTTCTCGCTTTGCTGGAGTCTGCCTTAAAATTTACGTTCGCATAGGGCATAATGATAAATTACACCTCGTGAAGAACAATTGTCCCGAGTTACTTTCGCTTAAAGCAGATAGTTCATGGGATAGATTGCTTCACTTTGTTATTTGCTTTATTCTTACGTTAACATCCTAATAATAATTATGCGCTCAGCGCGCAGTAGCTCCCGTCTAATTATAGCCCTCTAGAAAGTGATCAGCCCTCTATAAAAGTGAAAGACACAAAAGCGAAGTAATGAACCTTCACGCGAAGTGACTGTGCAGCCCGAATCATTAGCAAAACTTTCTTTGAATATCAGAAGTGCGTATGTTCGTCTAATGCAGGCTCCGACAAAAGGAATTGTGCAAGCCGTATGTTACGACAGTCGAGGTAGCGCAAGTTCTGCGTAAGACTCAGTTTTCGCAAAAAAAAACCTGAACACGTTGTGTCGACTCATGGACATCTCTAAAGCACACCAACCGCATATGCTGCCGTGCGCCTTGTTTTTAATCTGCACACTTTCTATGATTTAGCCATTCGGTACGCATTATTCGGCGTGTGGTTTTGCGTAATCTTCCAAACTGAGTATGTGCCGCTACACAATGGATATATTGATTATGCACCGTCCACAGAAATAAACATCACCGCTGACCCGAAGGTCACCGGATCGAATCCCGGCCACAGCGGCCGCGTTTTCGATGGAGGCGGAAATGCTTCATGCTCGTGTGCTTAGATTTAGGTGGACGTTAAAGAACCCCAGATGGTCGAAATTTCCGGAGCGCTCCACTAGGGCGTCCCTCATAAACATATCGTGGTTTTGGGACGTTAAACCCCAACAGCTCTCACTAGAACTAAACATCGCATAAAGAGTTAGTGCAAGCGCTACTTCGCTCTAGCGATCCATCTTCTTCGAAGGCCTCCAATCGAAACACGTTTCCCATCTGCTTGTCTCTTTGTCTATTCTCTCTCTTATCCGCCTTCGCAAAACCTAGTTCCCAACAGCAATGTAGGGTCGCCAATCACATAGTCTCACCTTGTTAATATGTCTTTCCTCTGCCTCACTCCAACTCTCTCTACACAGTGTGACAACAAACAGCGCCTAAATATCACCAGCGCGAAGAACGTACGCTTTGCAACGCATAGTTAATTTATTACATCGAGACTTCCTAAACGTTCTTTGCCGGAGTCTACCACGTCTGCTTGTTCGCTTTCTTGACGAGTTGGTGGGCCTAACCTGCAAATACTGTAATATCTAGTAAACAGGGTGGACCAGTGAAATGGCGTTAAAGGATAGATTTTATATAGCAGCGATATGTATTGGCGCAGAATTACGGATTTGTTGATTCCGTGCTTTCATTTCTTTAAAGCTTACCGATTTTCATCCGTTTCTGCAAATTCAACTACATACTAAATCGCAGCTGTGCTTCCTCGAGTTGATAGCCCTTGCTTTTATTGATCAAATCCGTCTAGCGGTTGACTTATCAAAGTATTTTCACGTTTTACTTGTATGCGAATAGGAGCTCGTACAAAGCTGTATCTCCGTCAACCCGTCACAGTATTTTGCATTAGGTGCTTACGTAGAACCTGTATAAGGTTCTATGCTTAGGTTTCAATCAACCAGTATTAATTTCTCGCACGCCATACAAAAGAAACGCAAGTAGACGAAATGCGAAGCAGTAAGACAGAACGAGCGTTTTGTTTGTTACCCTGTGGTCACCTCACGGGTGACTCAGCGCATTATTGAATGAAGTAGGGAATAAACAGAAGAGGGAAAACGTTTGAAACAAAGTGCGGTGTTGGCGTCCGCAGTTCTGCACCTCTACCAACCACGTGACGGAGCGGGCAGCACGGGAAAGGAAAATGCGGAATGATGGAGAGAGAAGGCGTGTGCGAAAGGATACTGTAAACGCTCACACGTCAAGGACTGTTTAAGTGCGCGAGAAGCTTTTGCGTCGGCGACAGATGTAGTCACGTTTATTCTAAAATCACGACACCCGAAAGTGAGCTACCTTACAGGATAAGATTGAAACAAATGGCACCCGCTTCGGCGTCTACGTTTAGGCGGTTGATCCCATTGCACTCACAGTGCTGCCTGTGGTGCATTCCTAGATTTCCTATGTTTTTCGACAGCGCACTCCACGTGTCGCTTAATGAGGAAAAAAAGAACACTAATACAAAATTTCGAAAGCCATTGGCGCGATAAGCAGACAAACTCGAAGGGTTGGTCATCCACGTGCTATCTAGCCGGAGTGCATGCTTTCGACGACGTACTTTAGAAAAAAAAAAAGCTAAGCGTCAAACAAGCCTGCCCAAACAATGAGAAAAGGCGACGCATCGATTTTCACCGCCTTCGAGATATACGAGGACTTGTCTCACTCGCACGTCTGTTTGTTTCGTTGTTTCTATTCGATTTGCCACTGCAATGTTTGCATACGAACCCGGAATGCTAGGCACTACTAAGAAGCAAAAGAAAACAACAGTCCTGATTCAGCGGCAGGATTTTTTGCCGTTGTCCGTAAGAATAAAATAGACAACTCGTATGCTTTGCAGTTCCGGGCCGTGCTCGCGGCTGACTTTTGACTTGCCAAACCTGATGCTTCAAAGTGCGCAAGACCATGCTGGTAGTGATCGTTGGTAGGGCGAGAGGAGATAGGGATTCCGCCTCACCAAGTCAGTACGGTGCAGTGAAAAGTACAATCGGCCTGAGCCAATCAGAGTAGAGCGATAGCTTAAAAGAGGTCCCTCAGTACCCACCTCTGATCAACGATCACCCTTGGTGTATAAAAGAACTTGTTGTTGGGCTAGCTGGTCACTTGTCATATTGAACAATTCGGCGCAACTTGGCCTTCACTCGAAAAAAACACTCACATTCACACACGCTTCCACTCAAGAACCCATCGCCGCTGCACCCTTGGTGCAGCGGTATGGAACGGAAACAGAGATAAACAAGAAATGACGGAAATGCAGAGAAGTAAGGCGTTTGGCAATCACACGTTTATCTTGCAACTATTCGAAACACGAAACGATGTAGGAGATGCAAAGAAAAATAATACAGGAGAGAAACCACTGCCTCGTTTCAATCGAGGGCGTCGATGCGAACAACAATGGCTGCATTTGAGAGGCTTATCAACTTGATAAACTGCAGTAAAGGTCATACCGCCTTCTATAAACTTGAAATTCGTGTGGCCACAGTTCACAGTCAACGTGAACAATCTTGAATGCAGGTGACCAAGCGGGAAGCTGAGTGGAAAACGTTGGTTGTCAAAGCGGGGACAGAGAGCGAGAAGAAAATGTTCGACATACTTCTCGCGTCTGTAAAAGTCGCACGAAGGTGCGTCACTAATCCAAATCAGGCACAAATAGGTTTTTGGAAACGCTTCATCGAATAATCTGCATTGGGCACCATTGTGACAGTTTAGGATGAGTTAGCGCTGCGTGAGGTTTTCAAGAATGAACACAACTCAGAAAGAGCGAATGAACTGAAGGAAGACAGGAGGCAGGTGGTGCTGATGGACGTGTCACATTATTTCATCAGATCATTCAGCTCGTTCCTGTTACTGAGTGGGCAGAACAAACTATGCAGTTTCAGCTGCACTGCACAGAATTGCTCAAACGCAGTAGAGGAATTGTGTACGGGGGCGCGATGACGCTTCCCGATCTCAGCAGCCCCTTCTAGACTTGCATCGACCCAGTCTCGGGTGGTGGAGTGCTTGTGACGACGAGTCCCCAGATTTGGGGCACCCGGTTGAATAACAAAACGTATACCGCGAACCGCTTGCTGTAACAAAACTCCCGCCGATTAGATTTCCCTTCCGAAAACGCGCGGCAGTACCGCATCACAAAGAGGCAAGAGCAAGGTGCAGTGAAGGACAAGGAGATTTAAAGCAAACACAATTCCGAAAAGAAAAACCTAAGCAGAGAAATGTACAAAAGGTGCGTGCGACGGTATAATGCGATGATTTTTTGTATACCTCACAGATGATGGATAGAAGAGAAAATGCTAAACGAAACTTCGCGATTGTCGTGGGTTCTGTCCTGGTTTTCTGTGTACTGCTGTACGTCAGAATGAAGCAATACCGACTCGCCGAAATCAATGTTTTGTAACGAAACTTAAAGAAATGAGCGTGCGCCCTGTCACAAAAAAAAAAGGCAGAAAGAAAAGTGAAATGAAACCATCGCCACTGCTCGCATTGCGCACGAAATTTCTTTTACAGTGGCTGCGTCTGAAAAAGCGTTACTTTCCCAAGCCTTTGCCCTGTATGGAGCAGTTTTTGTTTATACCTTGTGCGATGCTAGATGTATACAGTGCCTTGGCCAACTACCGATGTGCCAGAACGTGCCTAGGAGTGCATTTTCGAAACAGGCACTCCTACAGTGTGACAGCGAGCAGGTGCGACTGTCTGCACGTTAAAGAACCCCAGGTGGTCGAAATTTCCGGAGCCCTCCACTACGGTGTCTCTCATAATCATATCGTGGTTTTGGGACGTTAAACCCCAGATATTATTATTATAGGTGCGACTGTCATAACAGAATACGGTGAAGGTGCGTGCGCACGCACGCACACACACACACACACACACACACACACACACACACACACACACATATATATATATATATATATATATATATAAATGAGTCAAAATATGCAATTTTCGAAAGTGCGCGCCTGCATCATTTCTTCGACCATATATATATATATATATATATATATATATATATATATATATATAATTGATTGTTGAAAACTGCGGTTCCCAGAATCCCAGTTGCCAGAAAAAGCACACAGAAAGCTTTATTCAGTGTGAGAATAACGTCGTATATGAGTGTTTGTTGTCTTGTGGAAAAAAATACATTCCACAAATGGGAAGGTGCGCGGATGACAGAGTGCGTGAACACGCAAATAATGTGCGGACTGAAAGCGCGGGCCATCTAACTGTTCACTGCAGGAACTGTGCGTGTGTCCCTATGTATTCACTGTGCAGTATAACTGGACGACGCTCAGTGCAGACAACACGCGAAATTACCGAGGCGGCGAAGATTGCTAGCTTGGGGCACACATGCGTTAGCGCGCCTTCAAATGAACTGTCAAAAAAATTTGGCAGATCCGACGCCGTTGTGGGAATCTGTTTCACGCGAAGCGGTCAGCGAGTAGTCGGCTTTGAGCCAAGCGTTACGAGGTGGATCGACATCTTTTTGTAAGTTTAGTAGTTGCGCGCACATTGTGGGCTTATCAGGAAGGTTCAGGAACGTTATCAGGATCGCGGGCGTATCAGGAACCACACAGACGTTAAAAGGGTAACTTGTGGTCTGACGTAACGTCAGCACTCACGTTAGAGCACAGACGTCACCATTATCAAAACGAAGAGCACATTACGGTGCGATTATATGAATATCCTAGGTAACTTACGCTAGCGTATAATCCTCCGGACTCGAGCAGCGCTTGAAAATAGCTTGCTGAATCATAGCAATACAAATTTAATTTTTATTGGACTGCTATAAAAGCGGTGCCAGCACTGGAACTGACGTTAACCCGACATGACGCCTGCATCATGAGAGTACATATGTAATGTCTATTGCTTCGTTATAAAAATAGATACCCAGCACTACAACCGCTATGAACGTTGCATCGACATTACGCCTGCTTAGGGTGTTTTTCCAAAGCAGTTTCTAGACCTGGAGTGGCTCTGTGGTAGAATACCTGATAGCCACGCAGAATGCTTGGGTTCGATTCCTGCTGGGATCATAATTCTTATTCTTATTCTTTCTATTCGTCGGGTCAACGCTACCGATGTGGGTTTTTCCTAACGCTGTGTCATCTAAGTTACCAATGTCCGTTCTCGCCGTTCCTGGGTAGATATAAACTGTCAACCACCTGTGGCGCATACCCGTACACCGCGGCCCGTGGTAAACGGGTATGTGCCACACGTGTCTGGAGGAAAGGGTTTGACGATGTGCGCGACAGGATTTTCACGCGATTCATGTCATGATCACACAGACATATTCGTCAAACTCTCTTGCCCTCCCATTCCAATTTTGGTTTAGACCATGTTAAGGAGGCGATCACGAGAGCACCCAGACGTAGGCGGCTGACAGATAGATGGAGCGCATTTAAAAACGAATTAGATTTTTTAAATGTGATACCAAGGGTGACTTGACGAAGATGGTTTTTTAGGAGGCGCTAGTAATCTTTTAAATATTTTCTTCGCTATACCTTTAAGTTATCTTCGTCTTCATGTCTATCACATGTATCGTCAATGTTTTAAATGTTCTAATGTCGTACATATGCGCCGGCGTGAGTTGCTACCTGGTTTCTGTATTTACTTGATATGCTTCGTAAAATAAACCATTTGTTGGAAGTTAGCGCTGTGTCCGCGTCGTACCTCTGTGTCTTCTCCCCTTTGTGCACTATAGGCGTTATGATAGAATACCAACATGCCCAAGCTCACGCTCTTCCAAGGACGAAGCGAGCGCGTCACGGTTCGTGATGGTGATAACTGCTGTGCGCACTACTTGGCGCCACGAAAAGCTTAATCAGCTCCGTAGTTAAAATGGGAAGAAGGCAGTCAGGTGCGGGCCGGACCGCTAGCCAAAGGTCCGCGGGCCGCTTGCGACTCGCCAGGCCGCGTTCCATAAGAAACATTCCATCAGAAAGATGACCGCGAAAGCAACTCGCGTGCTTTCCAAGACAAACTCTCCTCTTTGATGACAATCAAAATGCGCTATTGTGCGCTACGCTTAACTGCTCCCTAATAACAGGAACGTAAGTTCCATGTGCCATGTATCATATCTCACGTTCCTTTCCCTCCCCGCCATCGCTCACTCTCTCTCCCTTCTAATAACGAGCTGTTTACCGGCTGAGAGGAAGCTAGCACCGTAAATTACGCTTCTCGCTCACACTCCATCTCCCCATTTCCACAATGTTCGCCTGCTTTTTCGCATAACTCTAATGTTGTGTGGCGAAGCGTGCGAAAAGCGAAAACTCCGCCTGCGAGAGCGGTGCGTATTTTATGCTCGCCAGCGCCGTTGTAATGGCTTATGTCGGGAAGATTTATGCTGCCGGAGGCGCGCTGTAAGGTCGCACGCGCGCAGATTATCCGTTTGTTCCCAGTTATTTTTTCGTTGTCTTCTATTTTTTGCCGTTATATAGAAAATTGCCACCCGGAAAGTTGGACCACAGGAGCGGCCCCTCTTCAGATTAGCGAGGGGCGATATATTACGAGTCAGGTAAGAGATAAGACAAATATAATAGGGGTAGAACATGGAATTAAAAAAAAACGCGACGGACTTTATCGGGGCGCGAATTGTGTTATTACACGGATGTTTGGAACTAGGATCGCGAACTTCAGCGTGGAAGAATGATCTTCGAAGCTCAAAACGGCGATGCTGGTGGTAATTTGCGAAACAGAACGCGTCTGCACTGTACACCAGAGCACGCCTGTCTCGCACCCAGGCTGCTGGCGAGCCGAGCGTATACTCTCGCACCCAGACGCTCGCTACCAAGGCGCGCATGGGATGCGCCAAGTAAACAGGGTAAGTTGCAGCTATGAGGCCTTAAAGTGCGAAAAAGTACCCGTTCGCGCCGCTTCCGTGTGTAAGAGCCCGTCTTGGCACTACTGCATCGTCTTGGGATGCCAGAACAAGTAGCTCAACAGGAGGACTTATCCTTGGAGCAGCGCTGAAAGCCGTATACTAAGATGGTATACAAACACAAAGGACAAGCGCTGCTTCAAGCATGCATCTGTACCAACTAGACCAACTTTCTAGCTCGTAGGAGGACATTACTTAGCGCTGTCTGCGACGATCACAACGCTCCACGGGAATCACGCCGGTGCGGTGTTTTCAGCTTCGCCGCGAGTGGGTAATTGTAATTCAAATAGAAAAATTAGGAGCCAAGTCAAAATGCGCGACTAAGTACACTAACTGCCTGTATTTTAGTGCGATGCCCATCTATTCCATTTTACGAACCTAATTCGCATGACACGCAGCTGGGTTGAATGCAGACGCAAGCTTTGTGTGGGGTTGCACCTAATACCTTTCAGCGTTTGCTTTGACGAAAATGTAGTGCAAAGTAGTGCTTTCAAGCACAAGCAAGCAGCATGCCTTGCCACTTTCAACGTAGTATTAAGCTTTAGTGCTTTGGATGGCATCCACGATTGCAATGTTACAAGCTTTCGTATTCAAAAGGTAGTAAATGGTACGGTCTTCCTGTACGACTGGCCAGAACTCCGTGCTTTCATTTCAGTGTTTGATGTTCCCAAATTTATTTGGACACAAGGCATCCAGCTCCACAGAATTGTTATATTGGCACGTAAGTAAACAGCACTCGCGCCGATGTCCTTTACGTCGCAGACACAGGCGTAGCGTTAGATAAAATAGCGAAATTTTTAGCATATTTACACACCGCAAATTTCATGAGAGACAGCGGGATTCCGCCCTTTTCAATATCGCCTTAACTAAGAGTAGCACTAAAGCATCATCGTTGCACGATTAAAATCGCTCAGATAGCTTCCAAAAGGGATCGATGAACGATACTACAGGCAATAACCTCTGATAGCACGCTTGTGTGAGCAAGACGCATTATTGTAAGAGCACTCGTGAAACAAAAATTACGTTCTGCGAAACTACCCGCAAAGCGCACACTAATTATTACGCGATGCGCGTTGAAGTGATGAATTTTCCCAAAATTTTGTGCGCAACTTGTAATATGCGGAAACAAACATCGTTTCCCTCTTTCACTAGCTGCATTGCAATTACAACTCACGCGTGCTACAGCGAGGACGTTTTTTGTTTTCTTATTTTTTTAATGTAACCGCGTACGTACCTGACGAAGTTGCTTGCGCAGCCTGCACAGCACGTGCTGCATGAGCAAAGTGTTTTTGATGCTCCAATAAAATCAGCAAAAATCTCTAGGCTAGCAAAAATGCGAAAAACGCTCCCCGATGGCCTGAGTTTCAGGAGTTTTGAGTTTTCTCTGTGTAGCGTTTGCTGGCATGGCAGCCCGAGGATGTTGCTTCGTCGCGTTTGCGATAGATGGGGAGACGCGCGATGCAAACATGGCGCTACGCATGGAATTCACTGTGTTCTCCGCCACCAGAACGACGGCCCGCCTGCCATTCATCTGTGCAAGAGAGTTGTGATAGGTGTTTTCTCTTTCAACTGTAAGTATTTCTCGCTGCTGATGTAAACACTACGACTACGAAAAATTAAACGTTGGTCGTCCCTACTTAAATTGTTACGTTTGGCTTTGAAGTGACGTCGGCGTCGTTGCTAAGATTGGGCAGGAAGTTAAAGTTTTCGACCAGAAACCAGCGACGTGAACATGTGTCTGTATTGGAACGTCACCTACCTGAAATACACCAGAAGTGCCTGACGTCCCTTAAATGCAAATTCTCTCTGGGTGGGACAGTGACGGCTGTGGGAGGAGCTTATGGTTATTCTTCAGTTGCAACCTACTATAGCACGTAAGAAGCGGATACTTTCATAAGAATAGTAGTCTGCCGTTTATTCAGAGAAAAAAAAAACGAAAGCTTAAAATAGACGCCAAGCCATGAGTTCATCCCCGATTGTGGCTGCCTTACAGCTCGGCACAAGCACTTCGAAGCTCGGAATGTCACAATTACGAGAACAAAGTCGGCGGTAATGTCCGCGTATTAAAGCCGTAGAGGTTTATGCCGGGCGTAGTTACCTCGCATTCAACAAGCCTGAAAGAAACTACGCCGTAAACGCCGGATTTCGTAAAAGCGAGATGCAATTTTGTGAAGCGGCCGTTACTAAGCATCAATATTCAAGGGGACAGGAGTCCCCACCCATTGCCCCAACGCTCCACACATTCTAGTTTACTTATTCAGAGCTCAACGAAAAAAACCTTTCAAGGGCAGTGTTTACTGCAGCGCTCGCGTGCGCTGCTCACTCAAATATGGCGCGCTTATAGCTGTGCTCTGCTATTCGTATAGGAAAACAATGCGAAATGTCGCTTAGCTTAGCCAGCGGAATAAAGGTGAGGCAAATGTTGTTTTGTTCACGGGAAAGCGCCCCACAAACAATAAAGAAAAGCTGGCGTATACCTGACACGTATCCGGAAATTAGTTACAGGAGATGAGTCTTTTAAGTTTATTGAAATATGCTTACTTTAATACATTTCTACGCTCTACGTTCAGTGCCTATGCCCTGGCCATATATCTCGTTCTCTTTATCCCCACTCAACTGCTGTCAACTCCATTTCTGCTACGCACTTCATGTTGACTTCTTTCCTCTGTGAATGAATGCAGCGTGAAAATTCTGCACCCTTCACTTTTCGTTCTCCCCGCTCGGCTCCTATTTGTGACTGCTTCACTTCTCTGTTACTGACTTCAACTCTTTCAATTGGCTTCTTCGCTTCTGCCTGTTTTGCTATTTACTTGTCTATCCGGGAATCCCTCACGTGGCATGTGCCCAACCCGGAGGATTTTCCAACACTGTTCAGATACCTGTGCCGCACGCACAGCTGTACATAGCCAGAGGCTCAATTTGCATGTTCCAAGGCATAATCAGCAATCACGCCCAATGGCGCATGCCCACTGACACAATATGACGCATAATCGGCAAAACAGCAGACAAATAACCAAAAAAGCGAGAGAAGGTGCGAATAAACCTCCCTCTAGAAGTTCGATAAACAGCAATAGTTAAACCGCATTTAGCATCTCGAACGTGATACTCTTCCAATGAAACACCGTGAAAATATCACAGACAAATAGTTCCAGCGAGTTTCTGTCTAAGGTGAAAAATCACTCGAGCCTACCTGCCATTCGTAGAACGTTAAGACGTGTTGGTAATAATCCGTGAGTGTACGCTCACATTAACGTTTCGAACGACATGCAAATACTCTTGAGCACGCTTTCTCATGCAAAAGTGGGGACGAAATTACGGGCACCCATTGTATGCAATTGTAGCTGTGAGCGCTCTATGTGTATTCATAGCAGCGATTATTTAACGCTGAGTTTCTGCATCGCACACCGCGTTTTTCAAGCCAGCGTCTCACGAGGCACTTAAGGCTTTCGCCTTAATAAAGGGAGAGAGTATAATTGCAGCGTCAATCATCTGACTGCACACATCGCATTAACTTCCCAAAAGGTCGGTCTTATCAAATGCGGCCACGCTGTCGGCGTCACCATCATGTCTCTTCTGATTGGCCCACATCACCACCTTGCTCTCAACGGACCGCGAAACTGCCGATAAAGTAGATATTAACAACATGGCTATGTTCATAATTACATAATCACTCAGTTTCACGTCGTTCAGCAAGCAGCGTTTCGTGCGCCGTTGCCCGTTAAAATAGTTGCACGCAACTACGGAACATTCGGCCAGACTACATTGCTGGCAGCAAGCGAGGAACAAGACGTGACCCCGAAAACGGGCACGCGCGCGCCCTTTTCGTGCCTTATTAGAGTTAGGTGCGGCTCGCGGCATGGGTGGAGTCATGCACAACGTCCTCGATATGAAGCTAATTCAATATAATCGCGAGTCCTTTTTGTCCCGGCCCAAGAAAGACCCGTTTCCTTCGATGCGCCGGGAAGATAATACGGGTTCCCTGGACGGCCGCTTTTGTGATCGGTGCGCACAGGCGTACGGAACAAAACAAGGTGAAACCCCATCACACCGAAAGCTCGCGCTGGCGTGTGAGGCGCGCGCGCTGCCGCGTCAGCTGGATGCCAAGGTCGCGCATGGCACGACTTCGTGCTCAGCAAAGATTACGCGCGCTCGAGCACGCAAGCCCATCGGAGGCAGCTGGAGGCGGGAGCTGGGAATCAATAGAAGCTACACCGTTTCTTGCACCGCTTTGGCCTCTCCTCGCATCGTGCAAAGCACTTTTCGGAGGCGCGTCGTCGGGCTCGAGAAGTCGAAATGACTTGGCGTGGCGGCAACAACCGCGGCACTTGCTCGGGAGCGGGCCGTCGGACGCGCGTGGCATTAGAGGTGGTAACAGCAACGACAGGCAGTATCGACGCGCTGCACCGTTTGTCGAGGGCGATCGACGTCCCCGTGGTCATAGGCGCACGCTGCTAAAGAGGCGTCGTTGGCAACGAAGGGGAATCCAGAGCCTCTTGCTGCACCAGTTGGATCGTACAGCCGTCGCCAGCCTTAACTCGAATACGGGAACACCAGTACGAGAGAAAGAAAAATAGAAAGGCACAGAAGCAAGGAAAGTCAGGGAGTTTTAGCCAGACGCTCACCCGGTTTGAAACTTTACGCTGGAGGAAAGGAATGAAGGGGTGAAAAGAGATGAAATGGAGGGGCCCTCATTGCGCGCCGCTTGGCGGCGGACAACGTCTACAGGCGGTCGCAGAGGCCAGTCGGCATTAAGCACCCTACGGCAACCGCTTCGCTGCTTCCTGCGTCAACGACGCACACGATGTATACGGTCCAAGAACATTGGCTCCCGAAAACAGTCTCGCTTAACATTAACAAATACGAGGTGCTTGAACCAAATATGTTGCCGCTCTACTCGTAGCACTTCCCTAAAAATGAAATGCACTTAGATATAAGGTTAAAGGAAAAAATATATTTACTATTTTCTCGCTATCTTGGAGATTGTCGCCTTTGTCGTCCTGTACCCCGCGAAAACGATTTGCAAGGTTTATTATGACCGTACGGGCTTCTAAACATGCCCCTAAATTTAAGTACACGAGCATCCTTGCATCCTTCGCTCACCAAAATTGGCCGCAGATCAAACCCTAGTATTTCTGTTAAACAACCGAATACAGGTGTTAAACAGAATACAAAACAACAGAGAGCCTAGACTGTCATATTGCGCCACAAGTACGCGTAAGTCACGCATAAAGGCTTCCGCGAATGCTAGGCCGCTTCCGTTAAGCTGGTTTAAAAGCTTAGAAACATTTATATTTCCGGCAGCCAGTGCCCTTAAACTCCTATGCGAGTGCCTAGTGAAACAATGCAAGACTCAGGTGAAAAGGGGGCATCTGTCACCAACAAACGGCGGCAACAATTCCTTCATTTGTGTTTATCTAAAAAAATATGAGGCAATATTTCAACTTATTGTTTAAGAATCTGGGCACTCGCGTTTTTCTTCGAACATAACCTAATATATCTGCAAATGACGCGTGTTTACAATGTCTTTCGAGCCGTGGCAATGTGTGGGAACAGCGCATCGTTCGCGCCTTTTGTAAATTCAAGTTATCTAATCGCGTGGATGATTACTGCTTAAGACGAACGACTAGGCATATGTCAATGTACGAAAGGCTTATAAGTGCAACAACGGCCGGTGTTTCTACGGCAATAGAAAAATTCCTGCAGGAGGGTTTACGAGACCATAAAGTCTTGCTGCTGTGGAGGCTGCACGGTTATGGACGCATTTTAACGACGCCGCGTCGAACATATAAAACTAAAAGAGCGGGCCAGCTCGGCACTACGACGTTCACAAAGTCTAGGACTTTGTGATTTTCTAATCGATATGCACAATTGGCGCCGCGTAGTAATCGGGGTTCTTTTTTCTCCTTCTTCAGCTTCATTTGAAGAGGAAAAAGCAAATAGGATTGTCGTACAGAGCTTCGCAAGAGCGCAGTGTCTGCGGCGGCGTGAATATTTCATACATCATTTGCTCTCGACAATGCGCTAACCTGAAAGGAATACAAATTGTTTTCGGCAAAAATCTCGTGCTTTGAAAAAAGACGTAGAACGTGCTTCGTTTATGGCAGAAAGAAAAGAAAAAGCATACGCGTTTTGGCGCGTGACAGCACCACTGCCGGCACAAAGTAAGCTGCTTGGAAGTACTTATACATGCAAGCGCTCCAGAGGGCTTGTTTTGGTGAATTCCTCGACGAACAGTGACAAATAGCTTCCAAGTGCTTCTGTGTGTCGCTACACTGAGAGGCAAACATACGAACCTTAAATAGTTCTGGAACTGCTCAGTGGTGAGCTAAAGCGTCCCAGAACAGCTGGAGACAACATTTCTTTAGAGCCACATCTAGCTGACTGAAAACACAAAATGAACTTTATCTTATAGGAAAAGACAAATTGTGTGATCAGTATCATTTAAGGGTCCAGAGTGTACTATGCAAACAGATATTAGTATTCTGTAAGTGAATTTTTTTGCGCACCTTAGTGTAAGCTAGCTCAGCGCAAGCCGTATTAAACGTCGGAACATAATCGCAGTACAAGATGCTGCGATTATGGCAATATATCCTACATGTGTCAATATATCCTACATGCATAAATACAAAAACAATCTGCGATACCGTATGTCTACATTATTGCTTACGTATTATTCTATACTAGCAGGATGCTAAGGATCCAGATTGATTGCACGTATTCGTATCACATTTGTATTTTAGCGGCAAATAGAGTTAGATTCAAATTCACACCTAACACTCCACTCTATTCAAGTATGCTCAAAACGAATAAACACAGAAGCACCGTATTTAGACAAGCACTGCACCCAAGTATTTCTGAACCCACACACAGTATAACCCGCTGATACGTCTTTCACGGAACCATTAAAAAAAAGCTATGTAAGAGCCGGGAAACGTAACAGCCGAAAACGGGTGTGACATTAGAGAAGTGGCGAGAAACAACCGTTTTATTTCAAACATTTCGCTTGAAGAAATAGTGCAGCACCGCCTGGCGCTTTTGCTCACGCCTGATCAGTACAAGGCGTCGCTCAGGCACCTGCAGTGCCATGTGGCTTTCGGCGTCGTCGCTGCGCGCAAATCTCCGCAACAAATCCAGCGCTGTTACGGCCGATGAAGCCGTCGGCTGCGGCGCCTGCTCCACCTCCTCAACTTCGTCATGGCTGACGCACGCATCGGTACACTCGGCCACGATATCGTCGACGGAAAAAATCGCGGAGGTGACAACGGCGTCGTCAACGGCAGCGTAATCGCTATACGCGACGCCGTCAGCGCCAGTAGTCTCCTTGGCGAGTCCAGTTCTTCGCAGTCCTCGAAGGCGCCGGACGATTCCGGGCAGCAAAAACTAATCTCGAAGTGCATACTTTTGTTGAATGCATCAGACCAATTTCAGCACCCAAGCACGGCATAGACTTCATGTTTAGATGAAAATTAGACACCTCGGAGGTCGTGTTTCTGATTGCGGTACTTAAAGATACTTGAAATACGAGCGCGTAACTTAAACAGGGACTTCGGAAGAGAAGGACAAGCGCATTCTTCCGAAGACCCTCTTTAAGTTACGCGCTCGTATTTTAAGTATCATGAATCACCAACGCGCCCAATCAGCCATTTTAACAACTTAAATATACATCATATATGTGGCCCTCACCGTTTCTGCCGGCCAATTCAATCGACAAGCCACCAAACGGACCTAGCTAAGCCGCGTGAAATGTCACAATGGCAGCCTCGGCTGTCTCGGAGGGCCGGCCGAAAACGACGTAGCCGCGGGGTTCCACTATATATATATATATATATATATATATATATATATATATATATATATATATATATATATATATATATATATATTTATATATATATATATATAGAAATATTTCCCAACAATTTCGGCACGAGTCCTTCCTTCGTCAGGGGATCAGTTACACTACCGTCAAACTTGCTCTGTGGCGTCCCTCTCGCCCTCGAAGACATTTCAGAGAAATGTCTGTTGCCGGTCCATTGTGTTCCCGGTCGCTTCTATCTACCCTCTAAAATACACAAAGCAGGCAATCCGGGACGTTCGATAGTATCCAGCAACAGCACATCAACAAAACCGACATTTCCCTCTTACCTACAGGACACAAACCGCTTCATCCGCGAAACTTCTAATCTCAACATCCCAGGTGATAGCTTTCTGGTGACCATGGACGTCTGCTCACTGCACACTACCATACCTCACCATGACGGAATAATGACTACGGCTTCTGAGTATGGGAAATTTGACTCATTTACCGGTGTAAGTGGCGAGGTACTGTCTCCACTTCTCGAACTTGTACTAAACCATGCCCATATTGAGTTTAATGGTAAGCACTTCGTTCAGGTCAGTGACACCGCAATGGGCACAAAAATGGTTCCGAACTTTGCGAGCACCTTTGTGGCATCTCTTGAAATCCCATTTATCGAGGGACACGCCTTGAAACCTTTATATTACAGGAGATTCCTGGACGACATATTTATGATATGGAACTACGATGAGAGGAGCCTTCTCCGGTTCATATGGGATTTCAACGAGCTCCACCCATCGATTAAGTTCACGCATATCATTTCGAAAACTAGCATTAACTTCTTGGACGTAACTGTTTCGATCAAGAACGCCTGTCAACAAACACGTGAATAAAAAGTAAGCCCCTCGGATTTTAAATTCAATATCACTGAAAACCTTAACTGTAGCTCCTGTGATGTGATGTACACGCCACATTGCAACGTCTGCCGGCAAGAATATATCGGCCAAACGGACACGCCATTTCCCCTTCCCCACGCAGAGTAGCAAGTCAGCGAATTTACACACGCCGGCTAAATTCTCTGCATTTCTATAAAGAGCTCTCTCTCTCTCTCTCTCTCTCTCTCTCTCTCTCTCTCTCACGCCATTTCGGCTGCGGTTCAATAATCGCCGGCACCACGCCACTTCATTGCCGAACCTACCCTTTTCCAGACACCTGCGCCTGCCAGACCACAACTTCGAAAGTATCATCGCAACCCTTTTACAGTCCGGTTTCCGAAACATGCGCGAGCGCGAACAGCGCGGGGCATATTTTATTTTCAAATAAATTTCAAATATTAATAGCCGGCATCAAAGAGGACTCTGGAAGACTCTCCTGCCTTCGAGAAATGAGCCTAGATGAATTTGGCAGCACACAATCACAACTGGTGACCATGCTTGTCTTTTGATGGGCTCGTACGTGTGCAGTGTCATTTTGTCGTGCTGACTGAAAAACACTCACACAATCTGATGTGCTTATACGCTCCCCTACATCTTCAAAGATACTCAAAAGGAACTGACGGAGACGACAAGCGGAAAACCGACCCATTCAGGGGACGCTCTTCCCTTACGTGCGGCGGCACAGGCTCATCCCGCTAGCTCCGGCGACAACTTTGGGGGGCCTGGCACACGAGGAGAACCAGCACACAACACGAGATCATAACCAGATGTGGACGCAACGACTTTCGGCAACGCGCAGTTTTCTCTTCGTTTTTTTTCTCTCACTCTTTGCGAAATGTCTTCGAGGGCGAGAGGGACGCCGCACAGCAAGTTCGATGGTAGTTCAACTAATCCCCTGACGAAGGGAGGACCCCTCCCGAAAATTTATTTCACTGTTTAGCTGGATATATATATATATATATATATATATATATATATAGGCGATGCGCAAAGCGCCGACGACGCCATCTGCCGCCACGCCTCGGAAGCGCTCGCGGGGCCCGGCGAGCAGTGTTCCCGCCAGCGTCTATACGCGAGTGCACGGATGGATGTGTCTTTCATCGTGATTTAACGATTCTGGCGGGCCTCAGCGATGTCGAAAAATAACTGCTGCGTTGTCGGCTGCTCAAACACACACAAAAAATCGCCAGGAACGCACATCTACAGGTTTCCGGTGCTATTTCATGAGCGAAAGCGACGGCGGCGGTGGATTGCGGCTGTACGACGTTGAAGCTAAGCAATCGCGCTTTGTTTACGGCAGTGTTAGAACGATTACCGTGTTTTTATTTCTTTTTTGTCGCTACGTTTTCAGCGAACGCTACTACGTTTACACTTGGTCGCCTCGCCTGCATTGTAGACACTACAATTCACATGAGGTTGTTATTACTGATCAGACGCGATACCTTGGCTCTCTTAGAAAACGAATGGCGCGAAGCGCAATGCGAGAGAATGTGGGGCAGGTGACGGCTCCTTTAAAAAAAGCGCCGTGGAATCACACGTGTGCTGTACGAAATCGGCTGCATTCTACCTATTGATGGCACTGGAATGCGATCATCGGTGCAGAATGTTCGCTGTGCGCTTCTGCACCGATGATGACAAGCTTATCGTTTATTTTTTCACAAGTTTATCGTGCTGGTTTCAAAGTTTTACCAACGCTGACCCTTCACGTGGCCGACCCTGTGAAATCTATACGCCGGTGCGACAGCGCTCCCTCAAAATCTACTATATCAGCACATGGCACGTAAACGAAGCTACTGTGTCGAGAAAAAACATTGGTTCACGCGTCAACGCATGCAGGCGTTAGTGATCGGAACGTTATAAAGAAAGCGGTGTACTTACGATGAGCTCCACTTCGTAGGAGAAGCTTGTTGTCGATTGTCTGTGACAAACACTTGTCGCGTATGGGGACATTGTCGTCCCACACAGCTGTGACATCGGACACATGTCCACTATTATAAAGTGCGGCTCCTTTGCGCACACTGTTGCCGCAAAAGTAATTATCTGGGACGCACACAACCGGCGAATCGCACGCGCGCAAATGAGGCGTCTGCTACGCGACCCGCGAGCGGTTCCAACGGCTCGCGGGTCACGGTATATATATATATATATATAGCTTACCTCTAAAGCTGAATTCTAGCGACAAGCATAGGGTAGTCGTCCGCTTAACACATTCCAAGTGCTTCGCAGAAGTTGAAGAAACTCGCACAGCAGGCAAATATAAGACGTTTCCGCAATATCCACGATAGCCAAATAACACATGTTGTTGAGCTAGTTGGTTCGCACTGTGCAAAAGGTAATAACGCAACGCAAGGCGAAGAGAAAAAAGGGTAGAGGAAAGAGCGCACACGAGTCTTCTGTACTGATAGCAACGATTGCCTCTACGACCTGCTACCCGCGGTACTTGACGTATTGCTCGAATAAGGGCAGAAAGAGCCAGAACATTATAATAATAATAATTGTGGTTTTACGTCCCAAAACTACAATATGATTGAGATAGACCGTAATGAACGGCTCAAGAAATTTCGGCCACCTGCGGTTATTTAATGTGCAGGTAAATCTAAGGGCACGAGCCTCTAGCACGTTGCCTCCATCAAAATGCGGCTGCCGCAGCCGGGACTAGATCCCGCGACCTTCGGGTCAATAGTAAGTCACCACAACCACTAGATAACTATGGCGGGTGTTAGAACACAATACAGGCCTTCCAGCGCATATATAATATTGGCCTCAAGGGCCACCGCTGGAGAGACCGACGCTGCTATCGTCGCGACTTTGTAAAAGACATCACGCGACTCGCCTTTGCCGCCGCCAGCGCACTCGCTGGCTTTCATCCTCGAGGCAGTAATTTATTTTCTTGCTACTACAGCATGGGTTACTACTCGGTGCCTGAATACCGAACGTATTTGGCCAAGCCCGGCATGAGCATTCACGCGTGCCCCAAAGCGAAGCATCAGCGAGATGCTCGGCTGATGAAGCTCAGAATACTTCAGTAAGACAGATAACTGGGCAAGTTGGCATGGATCCATAATTTAAACTTTTTTAGCGCGCACAAAAGACAAGGACAAGCAAGAGACACACGAGCGCTCGTGTGTCTCTTGCTTGTCCTTGTCTTTTGTGCGCGCTAAAAAAGTTTAAATTATGAAGCTCAGAATAGCCTAGCAACGCAGCCTCCATTTTCGGGTGTGTAATAAGCACTTTCGCAAAGAAGAGAGACAGAAGGAATATAAGAAAGGCAGGGAGGTTAACTACACTACGTCCTGTTTGTTACCCTACACATGAGGAGGGGACAGAGAGAGAAAAACCATCATTGCACGCGGCGCGCTGGGAGCTAAAATAGTCTTTTTGCAGTGCACTATATTTTATACCTTCCGCCCTCTGTGTCTCTCGCTTTCTCGTCTTTCTATTACCCTTCCCTAATCCCCCAGCGTGGGGTAGACAAGCTTTTCTGGTCGAGCTCCTTGCCTTGTTCCTTGCTGTTTCCTTCCTTGAGCGGCGCAGTTCAAAACAAGAATAGGCGACGCCAAGTGGGCCAAGCATTTTATAAAAAGACAGAAACATGGCACTAGTCATAACAGACGCGGTGACCACGTGCGGGACGCGCAAGAAAGGGAAAAACCACTAAAATTGAGATTTATGTACGTATCGCTTTGATCGATGCACGGGAATGTGGGCAGAAAAAAAAACAACAAGCAGAACTTTGCTTCGTGCGTACCTCTTTTTCCTGAGCTGAATCCTTGCGGTGAGCATCGTCGAGTCGTCGACTTGAACGATGTACGTAGGTGCGATGCTTCGCAGTAGACGGAGAATCTCGCACAAGCAGCAAGAAATTCGGTTCCGGCAGGAACTCAGAAATTCGGGCGATTAGCAGTCAGAGACGAGAGCAGCACAAATTGGCGCTGACAACGGAAACGAACTTCCTGGCAGCAATGCCACTCATCCCTGTTCCGTTCATTCAACGGTTGATTAAAGAGAATGGCCAACCAAAAAAACAACAGTAACAGCGAAGTGACAGTTAAGTGTATAGACTGCAAAGGAAGACGGTAACACGTGGATGCAAAGAAAATAAATAGCTTGCGAAACTATTTTATCTTCCTTCCTACTGCCAAATAAGAGCTAAACTACCAGTTGTAGAAGGCAGACACTGATTTGAAAATAATTTTTTAAACCACTCGTGTCCTAGTCTTGTTCACTAAATAAGCAGAATGACCATGATACAGACAGAGAACTTCTTGAAGACGCTACAACCCGCTTTGTGTAAGGGGCGTTAACACCACCTGAGGTGCGAGAGTAGACACTTGTCACATCGTTATACTGCTTTGAGGAAATACTGTAAAGCAAAAAAACAAAACAAAATGAAAAAAAAACGTTCGATTAGCACGAACAGACAAACTATAAGCGAACCACGCAAAACTAAAGATATACTGCGCACCTACTGCCAAATGCCATGCGGTGCCAAACGCACAATAACGCAACTAATTGACGCGAATTCGTAGGAAAACAGGGCCTTCTCAGAACTGCCTATAAAGTTAAAGATGCTGAATGCAACCAAAATAAACTGGAAGCCTATGTTACAACAAACTTCTCCATGGAAATTCAACGTAGTCACCGGTGGGCGACCTCGAAACCCTGGAACAGCTGGTGTCCGATGCGAGATGCCTCGCCCAACAAGCGAAGGTCAGGTCAGTCGCGCTCGGAGAGTCGAACGCACGCGCGCACCGCACAGAGGTCAGTATCAGTCGGTTGGGAAAAGGGGGCGGGCACACCGGAGCTGATGACACGAGTGCCGGCGGCGTAGAGGACGACACAGCGGACGTCGAGGACGCCAGACGCGAAGCCAGCGGGCAGCGCCTGTTGTACGTGGCGCTACGAGGCCCCCGTGCTTTCCCTCCCAAGAGGAGGAAGGAGGGAAGCGAGAAAAAAGGGAGACGACAGCGAGCCAGACAACGAGCCCAAAGTCGATCCGAGAGCCGAGCCAAGTCGACCGCCGGGTGGTGCACACGGCCGTCCTGCGCTGGCGCGGAGACCACCGTCGACTGGTGGTGGTGGTTCGATTGTGGAGCGAAAGACGGGGGAGGGAAGGGTTCGCGGCACCAGCGCGCCACTCGGGAAGGGGGGAGAAGAAGTCCCGCGCTTCCATCCTTCAATGTCCCGGCCGAGGGAATCGATGCGGGGCTTTTTCGTCCCTCCCCCCCCCCCCCCCCCCCCGGCAGGATACGGGGGTTCCTTCCTCGCCGCATGACGCCGCGTCGTTTGAGTAAAAAAAATAAATAAATAAACAAATCAAACAATGCTCGACTTCGAGCCACGCGTTTATTTTTTGGCCACCTCGTGTTCAACTCGCGCATCTGTCTCTGTTCTTTGCTCGTTGAGAACAGATAACGACGCACGAAATGTAACAGAGCCAAACAAGCATAAAACAGAGAGTGCTCGTGTAGACGTTCAACTAGTTTCCCTGCTTGGCCAGATTATTTTTCTTCGTTTAAACAGTTTTCATGAAAATGTCGGCATTTGTTATCTTATTCACTGAACTGCCCACAATTAACCATCCAGCAAATGGTGACGGACACGCCGATTCCTTAGAAGAAAACATTAGCACGAGTTTATTCCCAGTGTGCACAAGCTTTATTCATTCGCTCGCGTGAAAATTTTCGATACTGGAAGATCGCACGTGTGTTCAGCTTCCTTAAGAGATCGTTTAACATCTTAAGCTAGTCGCAGCTCCTGCTCGGGCTTAGTGCTGCAACGTAAATGCATGTACCTAGCGCATTATGAGAAAACCTGCTTTTCTCACGTGTTCCCCCGAAGAACAGGCGCCTGCCATTGGCCAAATGACAAGATTAACAAGATAACATGGCGGCAACCAAAGTGTCAACATATATTTATATATCCGTTGCTTATAGTTACAGTTTGCAATGTCTCACACATTTGCTTGATTGTATTAATAGATAGTCACCATATATGAGAATAATTAGCGCAAGAGCAATGAAATATTCTTGTTGACCGAGATGGTGAAACACGGTTATAAAAGTGTCACAAATTAGCGGGTTTTAAAGCGCGCGCGAGGCCGCTTTCAAACTGCTACGAGACAGAACGGCGCGAACCGCTCGCCAAGAAGCGCGAAAAGACGAAAAAACAAGCATCAAAAGACGCCGGCGCGCCGCATCCTCCTCACCCAATCGAGCCAGGCGCAGACGACGCGATCAAACGCCCGGCAAATCCTGGATGTTTCTAGAAGGGAGGGGGGACGCATCCGCGAGCGATGCCGCCGCGATTCGAACCTACGAGAAAGCTCTCGCCCTTTCCCCAGGCTTAGCTGTACTGCACGCAGAAGAAACATCCCGACGCTTCTAGAAACCGGGGAAGAAGGGATAAAAGCGTGCAATCGACGAGAGTCGAGTAGTGCAGGCAGTGCAGTCAGTGAAGTGTGGAGTCGAGAAGTCAGTGAGTGAAGGAGTGGCCCGGTGATGGTGAAGTTACGCTAAGTGTGGCTCCGTTAGCCAAAGAAGACGTGTTTATGATGGTGTGCGGTCAGTCGATCGTGGATCTGGAAGAATCCGACGACGACGCCGTGTGAGCCGTGACAAGTCACGACGACGGTTGAGCTACGACGATCAACGCTGGAGCTGGCGTGAGTGTTTCCTTGAAGAGAAGCATTCGTTTACCGTCCAAGTATTGTGGACTGGATACGCCACTATCTATTCAGGACTTTAACGGTCATCGAATAGTTTAATGCATGTGATTGCATTGGTTGCGTGTGATCTGTTTGTTTAGCTCCCGTTGTGTAAACACCATCTGAGTATTATTGTGAAGCTGTAACTGGTACCAGCCGAGTGTGCATGTGTTTGTATTATTTGTATTGCCTTAACTGAGAATATATTTCGTTTTCGTTTGTGTTATCGACTCTCGGCTCTGACTCGGTCTTTGGACCACAACCGGCGTTCGCTGGCGCACCAAAGGACCAACTCTAAATTGTCCGCGCTTTCGTGGTGCGTTTTCGGAGGGCCTTGACGCCAGTCCTTAGAATCCGCCCGGCGATTGCCATCCCGATTAACGGGATCAGGGACAATTATTCTGGCGTCCGCGACACAGGACCTTTTTGGTGCACAGTGTGTCCAAGGTAGGGAGAAAGAGCCTTGAGACGTTGATAGTGCTTGCGAACGATTTTTGTGTGTTGCACCGCGTTCTCGCTAACCTGTGTGCAGAGAGTGTTTGGTATTCGAAGTTAGGCAGATATTTTGTGCACGCGGCTAGGTTTTGTTTGACGGGCATGATGGAGCTTGAGAAGTTAGTTGCCCTTGGTGAGAAGATGGGTTTGTCTGGGGCCGAACTACGAAAGTGGGTCAGCCAAAAGGAAAAAGAAGAAAGAGAAAGAGTTAAGGAAGAAAGAGAGATGAAGGAACAACAGCTGAAAGCAGAGCTTGAACGAGAGAGGTTGGCAGCTGAAAGGGCCAAAGAAGAAAGAGAACAACAATTGAAACTGGAGCTGGAGAGAGAGAGGCTAGCAGCTGAGAGGGAGAGAGAAGAAAGAGAGGCGCAAGAGAGACAGATGCAAGCTGAGATGGCTGAGAGAGAAAGGCAACGGCAGCACGAATTGGAACTCGAACGGCTCCGTTTGCAGCAGCGCATAGAGACTCCCGTCCAGGCTAGAGCAGAGAGCAGTGAAAGGGAAGATCATAGCTTCCGTTTGAACCCAAGCAAACTGCTTGTGGCGTTTGATGAAAGGAAAGATGACCTTGATGCATACCTGCACAGGTTTGAGACAATAGCTAGAAGCCAAAATTGGCCGGAACAGCAATGGGCAACTGCTTTGAGCACTTGTTTGAGTGGCGAAGCGCTCAGTGTGTACGGTAGGATGACACCTACCGATGCAGCTAATTACACGAAAGTGAAAGCTGCTTTGCTGAAGCGATTTCGATTCACCGTGGAAGGCTTCCGCGATCGGTTCCGTACGGGAAAGCCAGCTGATGGCGAGACGGCAACGCAGTATGCCGCGCGGCTCAGCCATTATTTTGACAGGTGGATCGAACTTTCAGAGACGGCGCAGGAGTACGGTGAGCTTAGAGAGCTTCTAATCAGAGAGCAATTTCTCACCAGTTGCCACCCGAGCCTGTCGCTGTATCTGAAAGAGAGGAAAGCTAAATCGCTTGACGACATGCTTGAGTTGGCCGATCAATTCTTGGAAGCGCAAGGTGGCACGAACCTGGCCAAAGTAAAAAAGGAGGTTCACGAGGAGTCGAAGAAATCGGCACCTGACGAAAAGAAGCGTGCACCGGAGAGTGTTCCGCGATGCTTTCTGTGTAACCGCGTGGGTCATCGCGCTAACAGCTGTCGGACCAACTTCTCACGCCCGAGTGTGATGAAGTGTTTTAAATGTGGACAGACTGGGCACAAAGCAGACGCATGTCGAATCGATGCGAGTAAAGCCCACCAAGCAGCTTGTGCGTATGCACCGCCAAACGAGGGAACAGAAGCGATCAAAGATGAATTGGCCGATGTGAAAAGCGGGAAGAAGATAGATTTCATTGGTGCGGCGGTGACAGCAGAGTCAACGAAAGGAATGCCGACACTTAAGGGGAAAGTTGGTGGAAAGGAAGCCACGGTATTAAGAGATAGTGGATGTACCACAGTGATCGTGCGAAAGAAATTGGTCCGAGAGAGTGATTTCACAGGCAATACCCTACCGGTTCGCTTGCTTGATAGTTCCATTCGAATGCTTCCCGAAGCCAAGATTGAGGTTGAGACCCCTTACTTCAGCGGGAGAGTTACGGCCCTGTGCATGAATAACCCCCTGTTCGACCTAATCGTGGGAAACATCGACGGAGCTCGAGGGCCATACGATCCTGAACGTTTGGGAGAAGCCCCGAAGATGGAGCACTCGTCAGTTCGGGAACCGCGACAAAAAGGAAGCGCGGAAGGGAATCTCATGAAGGATGTTGCCCGAGCTCCAATTGAAGCCGAGGTGTCACCGAATGGCAACAATGGAAAACCAACGGTCGCTGTACCGCCAGTGAAGACGCGCCGAGCAGGTGACATTGCAACTAAGCGACCACCATCATCTGCGGCTCAAACGATGACGAAGGTGGTCCTCCAATCAAAACACCACGACGCGCAGAAGTCGGCGAAGCACCGCGAACGTTCGAACGAACGCGACCACGCCCTGCCGGTGTCGAATGTGTCGACGGCAGCAGAGACGCCCCCTCCGGCACCGTCAAGTGGAACGGCTCGCAAGAAAAGGAAGAGGAACAAAAAGAGAGCGAGCGAGCACCGAAAGAAGGGGCGCAAGCGCGACACGATGATGGCAGGACAGGGTGTTGGAATTGAATTTGTTTGAAGTGTTTTGAGTTTGAAAGTGTTTGAAGTGTTATTATTCCCTGTGTCGAGTGTGTATAGCTAGTGAGCCGAAGAGCTACTTGCGTTATTTTATGTGTACAATGCTACTGATATAACATTGTATAAGCGTTGTAAATGAAGAGCTTTGATTTGTGCGTTCGCATTGTTTTATATGAATTGTATGAGGCGTCTTGTACTTATGTACTTGAGTTTATCTTTTGTATGTCGTGACATTGAAATGCCATGTGAATTATATTAGGAGCTCTATTGTGAATGTGACGCGCATTTTGTGTGGACTGAGTTATGGACTCTGTATGTGGGACACTTTTGGATGTGTATGTGCGCGCTAATTTGTGTTGTTTGAATATTATGTGATAATATTCTTGAAGTGGGGGGCAGTGTCACAAATTAGCGGGTTTTAAAGCGCGCGCGAGGCCGCTTTCAAACTGCTACGAGACAGAACGGCGCGAACCGCTCGCCAAGAAGCGCGAAAAGACGAAAAAACAAGCATCAAAAGACGCCGGCGCGCCGCATCCTCCTCACCCAATCGAGCCAGGCGCAGACGACGCGATCAAACGCCCGGCAAATCCTGGATGTTTCTAGAAGGAAGGGGGGACGCATCCGCGAGCGATGCCGCCGCGATTCGAACCTACGAGAAAGCTCTCGCCCTTTCCCCAGGCTTAGCTGTACTGCACGCAGAAGAAACATCCCGACGCTTCTAGAAACCGGGGAAGAAGGGATAAAAGCGTGCAATCGACGAGAGTCGAGTAGTGCAGGCAGTGCAGTCAGTGAAGTGTGGAGTCGAGAAGTCAGTGAGTGAAGGAGTGGCCCGGTGATGGTGAAGTTACGCTAAGTGTGGCTCCGTTAGCCAAAGAAGACGTGTTTATGATGGTGTGCGGTCAGTCGATCGTGGATCTGGAAGAATCCGACGACGACGCCGTGTGAGCCGTGACAAGTCACGACGACGGTTGAGCTACGACGATCAACGCTGGAGCTGGCGTGAGTGTTTCCTTGAAGAGAAGCATTCGTTTACCGTCCAAGTATTGTGGACTGGATACGCCACTATCTATTCAGGACTTTAACGGTCATCGAATAGTTTAATGCATGTGATTGCATTGGTTGCGTGTGATCTGTTTGTTTAGCTCCCGTTGTGTAAACACCATCTGAGTATTATTGTGAAGCTGTAACTGGTACCAGCCGAGTGTGCATGTGTTTGTATTATTTGTATTGCCTTAACTGAGAATATATTTCGTTTTCGTTTGTGTTATCGACTCTCGGCTCTGACTCGGTCTTTGGACCACAACCGGCGTTCGCTGGCGCACCAAAGGACCAACTCTAAATTGTCCGCGCTTTCGTGGTGCGTTTTCGGAGGGCCTTGACGCCAGTCCTTAGAATCCGCCCGGCGATTGCCATCCCGATTAACGGGATCAGGGACAAAAAGACAGCCGAAAATCGACACATACAGAGAGGTAAAGAATGACAAGAAGGGCTTTCGTCTACTCTCTTTTATTCTGGGCCGATTTGTTGCTGGCTTTAAGTAATAACTAAGATACATACTACAGGGAAGCAAGATCCACCCATCCATCACATTAACCTACTGCCTTTCCAATGCCATTGTGGGACATGTACCCATCTTATTTTCCTGTCCCATCTACGTGCCCCCTTACCGCACTCCCGCTATTTTACATCACGAACCAAAAGTTAAGGAGTCAGACCACGCCCAGTCGCAGCTAATGGAGCGTACGGCCGAACTCCTGCAACGCATATGAAGGCGCGAAGGCTTACACAAAACTATGGTCCCGTCACCGCTACAGCAAATTCATTACACCACTCGACAGGAACTGCTCACACAAGAGTCTAAATTTTGACACCAACGACACGTCAAAAAACAGTTGCCTTAAGCTGTAACACTGTGCAATTAAATAAAGTGTTTTTCAGATGAAGTGTCTCATTTATTACACAGGTTGAAAGCGCAAAAGACGAAGACAGAAGAGGCTTGACACACACGAGCGCTGTGTGTGTCAAGCCTCTTCTCTGTCTTCGTCTTTTGCGTTTACAACCTGTGTCATGCCAAACCAACAAGCAGCTACCTTAGTCTGATTTATTAGGCCAAGAAATCAACATAAGAGAGAGGAAGGGATATCGGACAATGACTATGGTAGCAATAGACATTTCTTAGAGATTTTTTTTTTCCCAAGACTAAGATGGAAGACACGGATTACATGACGTGTACGCAGGGCATGACAAAAACACTATACGTTAAGCGGTGCTGTGTGTCACAACAACGACACGCTTTATCAATACACAAAACAATTGATGTTGTAGCAAACGAACACTTTAACGTTACTTTGACAGCGTTAACAAAATTCAAGAAACTCTTCTAGGCGATCTCCACCGAAACAGTCATGGAACTGCTGCGATGTCGTTGCTGTTCACAAAGCTAAGTTTTTAATCTGTTCTTAACAGTTTAATTCAGCGCCCTGTCGTACGCTTGGTTCACGTCAAGGTTCGTGCGGCATAATTCACGTAATCATTTTCCCTAACCAAGCGTTGGTTACAAATGCCAATGTCATAAGGGGAGACTGGCACGTCGTGCTTTAGAAGGTGCGAAATCTGGGCTAGTTGTTACGGCTCCGAAGGTCAACGAGAGGCGACAACACGAAACACACAGAGAGAAAACCACAGGAGAGCTGAACTCGCAACGAGAACTTTAAAGCCAAAACACAAACAACTTTCAATATCCGTCACATCGTGTGCGCAGGAAGGACAATTAAAAAAAAAAGATGAAGAGAGACCAACACTAGGCGAGTTTGTGTTTTGAAAGCATGAAGACAATATAGGGCACTAGTTGTACGACTATATGAGACTGGTGAGCCTTCCCATCTACGTGAAGAGCCATTCGGCCATTGACCGACAGCAGACCGTATGAGAGTCAATGGAGCCAACTTTGAGTAGCCACTGCTAACGAACACTATATTAAGTAGCCTCAATGTTCTCTCTGGCTAAACTGCAAAACTTATTTTTCGCATCGAATTGACATTTCGAGAAACCAGTAGTGCTTCCCCAACTTCTGCCGGAGTCTGCTCCCTGTCACAGCACGGAATGGTGGGGCTAGAAAACTGGAGAACACACCCGCTATCACGGAAGTTCTGCAACAGGTGCGAGCGATAGCATGGCACTCCAGGGAAAGGTAATGTTGGCTTCGCAGGCGCACATTAATCCCGTGACTCGCCTGCTTTCTTCGAAATTGCAGTAGCACTGAAACGGCTGTTTCAGATGGGTGCAAGAGAACTTATACGGGACAAGGCCGAGAAGTTAACCTTGCGTGCGAGCCTATGGCCTCCTAGAGGTGCACGATAAGAGGGAAGAGAAAAGAAAGTTAGACTGGTAAGGGACACTATACTGCCAACGTCTCCTGTGAAATCCATTACACGCAGAAACTAATGCGGTTCAAGCACATGAAACACCAAAATACGGAACTGATAGGTTTTGTCACATGATTTTATTGCAAAAGCGATCACACGGACACTCCAGGCCCATTTTTCCGTCGCCGTGAGGTTCCGTATAAAGTCCAAGGGCGGTAACGCCGCCTCGCGCGTCGCATGTTCCATGTGCGAATGAAAGCGTGCGAGGGCAGCCTACGATCGCTGCTCAAGCGGAGAAGAAACGCGCCGGCTGTCTGCCTCGCGCGAAAGGCCCATGGGGTATACCAGAGAAAAAAGAAAGGGGGGGGGGGCTGTACATTCAGCGGCCAGGAGCTGTCGCGCGCGCCATATCTTGACAGGGGTCAACAGGCGGCTGACACCTCTGAACGTGCTGTGTTAATTATCACCGCTCAGTTTACGTTGAAGCGATGGACAGCATAGATGTCACTTCGCTCACTGCAGCGGCCGCGCTTTCTTACGCCAACGTTTTGTTGAGCTCCGCCAGGTCGTATGCTAAAGGAGTTGGTTGCTAGCCTTACTTTGTACAATATTCCAATATGTTACTATGGCACTCATTGAATCGCCCTTGCGGCGAAACTGAGACTTTCTTTAATAAAAGCAACAGCAAAGGCGTCATCTTCCTCTGTCAACAAGTTTTGCGCCCGATGTGCTTACTAGCCTTGCGTAAGAACACATGTGACGTTCTACCTAACTGCGTATGACGTCAGCGACGGCATCACCATTCGATTTCACCGACTTACGCCTTAGGCCTAACGAGTCGCTACTTTTGATGGCAACCGGCATCTAAAGAGCCATAATGGACATAAAACAGACAGCAGTGAGGAGTTCTCAGTGTAACAATTTACCTTGCACGGTCTGACTTATACGAGATGATCAGAAACAACGAAGATGTTATTATCGCATAGGAAACAATGTTTACACAAAACTGAAGACAGAATATATGGAGATATCGGAATGACGAAAGCGTCCCGAAAAGCAATAAGATATAAGCAGAGGAAGAAAAAACAGGAATACGCAATCACAGTGGCTCGGCCCACTGATTGCTCAAAAGTGCCCTTTCATTACATGGGCCATATCCCCGAACGCCCAAAAAAAAAAGAAAGAAAAAAAAGAGCACTCATACAAAAAAACAGAAGCTACCCTTTTCCTCAGCCTCATCCTTTAGCAAATACTCTTGGATTTCATCCGGATCTTTATTCTTCTGCGGCCATTCTAGATCACCTTAAAGTTATGTGAAGATTGGAACCGAGATAAGATACAGAAAAATCGAAGACATTGTCTCTTCCTCCTCCACGACTGCGGAATCGAAAAAAAAAAAGAAATAGAGGAAATATGACGAAACCTAAGAAGAGAGAATGAGGCAGTTCTCTGTTTTTCGACGACGGTTTCCCCTGATCTTAAACCTCCCCGGTCTTGAATGTTTTAGGCGTAGTGGTTATAACTTTCCCGCAACGCCGCTAGAGGCTTTAAGGGAAAAACTTTTTTGTTTTTAAATCGCTCGGCGTGCGTTCTACTCACTCACGATTTCATGAGATTCTCGCGCGACCTTTCCTTTCAAAGCGGTGAAACCTGACGTAAAAACGGATTCATTGGTCTGCCGTCGCGCACTGCTTCTCTTTTGTTCGCGACCTTTCTCAAGCCGTTTTAAACGAATGCGCATCGTCAACTTTCTATTCGGGAGATTACGGCAGTCGAAGCTGCCTCGGATTACTGTGGAAAGAACAAAACGAACTTCATGAAACTGATCCTTCAAAGCGTATTTCACCAAGGTTACCAGGAGGTATTGAAAAACACGAACTATGTTAGCAAGGTAAACGCCGCAAAAGAATGATTTTTTTACGAGGCAGGCGCTTACACCATGCAACTGCTTATTTACTGATATCCAAGGATCGCTGCAATACGCCGAGAAAAAAAACTTGACCCGCCGTAAGTAAGATGGAACCGCAACAGCGCCTCTCCAAGCATGGCGTAACGTGGACAGAGAACAACCATCACGACGCTTGAGGTTCTACAAAAAAAAAAAAAAAAGTCGGCAATTTTGGAGACAGCATGTTGCGAAATATAGCTGTCCTCAAAGCATTTCACACTGCGTAGGCTGTGAAATCTTTTATAGTGGGAAATACAAGAAAAGTAAGAAGTTCAGGGGAAGGTGGATGCCTGACTAGATGATAATTCGTGAACACGGGTAGTTGCTGGAGTGGATGTTTCAAGAAGCGGACTTGAAGAACACAAGTCCTTCTAGAAGACAAGTCCGCTTGTCGAAACGCCGCCTTCTACGACACTCCGTGTTCACGAATTTTCATCTCCTCCATAAAAGGCGACCACAGAAAAAGTTCCCTGTCACCGTTAAAAGTTCAAGCTGTTTCGACACATTTTTTGTCCTCACAACAAGTCACGGTATCCTATTTGCAGGGACTTGTTCTTGCGGTTCTGCTACTTTGACTTGTAGCTACGAGAACTTTGTTGCTACGACGAACCTCAAAGCACCTCTAAGCGACGCCTTGCAACAGCTTGCGATATTGAAGTGGCAGATAAGCTACGTCTGGGCATTATATGCACGCTTTGCTTGGCTTTAAACAGTGGAGTACTTTGGTGGCACGTACAGCAAGACGGATATTTGAATTTGATCTGATATAGTCGCGCTCTTTAAAAACTAGGCGTGTTTATTGAAGTCAGGCCTGGCTCTCACTACCCTGCAGTCACTCCCACAACTAACTCAACAAACGTTGCTTCAGTAAATAATAGTTTAGTATAATAACCTAGCTGATGTTATTAATTAAAAATGTAGTCCTAAAGTACCCACAAACGAAATTGACTCCTTAGCACTATATATATATATATATATATATATATATATATATATATATATATATATATATATATATATATTATATATATTGTTGCACTCGCTTTTATGATGTTCGTGCTCACGTGATCTTTGTAGTCAAAACGTATGCGCTTATATGCTGTAGCACCAGTGTCACTTCTATTATCCTGTCGAAGGCCGGTCCCACGGCAGAAACGTTAAGAAACCATCCCGTATTTCGACGCGTGCCTCCTATTTTATTCATATACACAAGCCCTTCGTTTATCGGGAAAATGAGGGCAAGCGAACCTTGGCGAACTGACCTGCTTTATTTCTTTCTTTCTGTCGCATTGGGCGATGCTGCCTCCTAACTTATTTCTTCCTACACGCGGAGAACTGGAACTTAACTCACGTGCTCAGCAGCGCAACACTTTTGTTGCTACAGGCAACAAAGACGCTCATGGGTGAAACAATGAAATGTGGCAACTTGAAACGGCAAGTGACCTTGATAAAAGATTAGAGTGCCACATCGGAAACGGCCGATCGCCGGCAGGCCCACAATCGAGAGAACGTCAATTGTTGAAAAACGGCCTATACAAGTGCGCCTATGGCCGACGCACCTTCGAGGGCCTCCTTCGTGTACGCTCGCATTTCTCTACACTCGCCGGCGCCGGACATTTCGCGAATTATGCCGACGCTGCCGCCACCGAAATCTAATTTTTAGAAGCTTCGCTTAAAAAACGTCAAGTTTTCCCCAGCTCAAATGCGAGTTTGGAGGGTTAATATTGAGTGTATGAAATACTATACCTTAAACTGCGTTATGGCGGTGACATTACGTGCAGTACGTATTTCCATGCCGTGAAGTTTGCGGCTGGCTGAACGTGGTCGAATCTGACTCCACGAGCACGCCGGACACGACAAAAAGCCGAAGGTTTTCTTCGCCACAGTCTGAAAGAGGAGAAGCTCCCTTGCGGGGCAAGCTGGATGACTGCGACGAAGTTCACCAGATGCCGCCACGGGGGCTCCGCTGCCCATTTCTCGGGAGGACAGCAGCGTGCCGAAATCGGAGAGAGCTTCGCACTACCGAGTCTTAACAAATAAAGTGAAGATTCGCGCATGATGACGCAGCCGCATGTTCCATACGTCATCCATTCCTTTGAGAATTTATTGCTTCGTGACACAACTATTCCAATTTAAGGGGGTTTTATATATAGTGCAATGCTGTGGTATTCAGTTGGATGTGATAACGAATCCGTATGCTGTATGTACCCCACAGGTTTTCTTTCTTTTTCTAAAATCGTGGAGTCATTCTTATTTGTATGTTGCGCGTACAACCTTTTTTAGAGAGCCAGGAAGTAGCCGGCGTAGTGTCTGCGCGCCAACATTATCCTTCGTATCAATACAAAAATAAAAAGAAGGAGAAGGGTGGTGGCTATTAAAAGTTTTAGGTCGTGTCAATCTCCTCTACACAGAGAGTGGATCATGTTACACTCCCTGTAATAAAAAATCTTTTTGTGAAGAAATTGCGTATAACAATAAAACAACTCGGAAACACATTAACTCAAACTTGTGAAAAATAAACAGAAAGAGACCTAAGTCCCCGTCGGTGAAAGCTCTGCAGGACTATCTATAAAGTTACCAACCAAAAGCACCCGACTTTATAAGTAAAGTCATTAAGCATATCAGTTTCACCCGTTGTGAGAATTCATTGCGTTTAGAGCAACAAATGCGCAAAGCGGATTACGACAGAGGTTCTGTTGGAGAACAAAGCGTTAATTCATATAGCCTGGCAATTTTTAGGAGGCCACAAATATAAAGGTGGCGTAGTACAGTTTTGGAATACGACTTTCGATACCACGTCGTAGTTCAAATGAACGGAAGCATCCAATTGTCACTGATCCAACAGGCGTGTACCGCAGCAAGAAGTGCGTCGTTTACGACTTCATGCCCCCTTGAATTTAATCGCTACGACTTTCGTCCCAACACTACTTTGTCTTTTTCAGCCTACTCGGACGCTTGGAATTTCTGTGTCGTAACGAAGACGAAGACGAAGTGTTCGCTTTACAGAACGCTTGTGACTACCGATCCGCTAGTTTCTTAATATTTCTGCCTTCACCGCTGGATATCCGCCTCGTTTCTGGCGCCGATGCAAGTATAGACGTCCCCGGGCCCTGCCGGGAATGGCGGCGACAGCGGCGGCGGTCTCCAGGAAGCGCACTGGGCTCCATAGTGCTACGGACAGCGACGAAACCAGTGTCTACTCACTCAGCAGTGAGAACTGGTCCGATGACGACTTTCAGCTTGTACGACGCCGTAAGGCGAAGCGGAAAAACACCGGGTCTCCCCTGTCTTCAGGCAAGTCAACTCTGAAATCTATTCGGGAGACCGCAGTCAGTACGATTATTTTCGTACCAGAACTCGCTACCGATAACCTGAGACATCTCAACAGACAGTCAGTCTCGGTGCTTCTCGAAGCGGCGGTGCCAAATGAAGTAAGGGACGTGAGAGTCAACACACGCAAAAATGTCCTGGCAGTCGACGTTGCACATGAGACTGCACTGAGCACATTGAGCAAAATTGCGGAACTTGATGGCATAAAGGTTCGCTCGTACATCCCATTGGCCAGTGATACCACTACTGGTGTCATTTACGATGTGGACGTCTCTGTTTCCAGCACAGACTTGCCCAGTCTGGTGAAGCCGACAGTAGATGGCACCCCTATAATACACATGTCGCGCATGGGCACATCTCGTTGTATAAAACTAACATTCAAGGGTGAATCTCTGCCCTCGCATGTCAAGGTAGGCCACTTTCGGCATCCTGTACGACCGTTCATCCCAAGGCCACTCCAATGCCGCAAATGTATGAGGTTTGGACACGTGAGCGCCGTGTGTCAGAGCACGATCATTTGCTCGCGCTGCGCCGAACCACACGCTGCAGACTCCTGTGATGCCACGGTCCTCAAGTGCCGCAATTGCCTTGGGTCCCATGACGCTTCGTCAAATGAGTGCCCCAAGAAACAGAAGGAAAACGAAATCCTTAAACAGATGGTGCGAGACCGCTCGTCTCGTCGGGAAGCTGTTGCTGTCGTCACAAAGCGACGCTCCCGACGCCGTAGAGGCTCAAGGAACTCTGTGAAGCGCAGTTCACAGGTGACACCTCATCCTCTGCTTCCTAGGCTAGACACGCCCGAGTTGACTTCTGAGGACAAGACCGCACCAGAACACATGGACACTGAAGCATGGCCGCCATTGCCAAAGCTGCATCCAGAGTCACAGCCTGAACCACAGCCAGAACCACAGCCACAGCCAAAGCCACAGCACCATACACAGCGACTCCAATGGTCGCAGCAGACACAGACTGAGTCAACGACAGCGCTGGTTCCCCACGACTTGCCCGAGAAAGACAAGGACATTGCTGCTATGCTTCGCTCTCTTCTGAACACCATATTCATGCTTTTGAATAAGCTGAACACTCCGACTGCCCGAGCTGCCCTGCAAATGCTGGAGGTTCTCGATCCAGTGTTTTCAGCCCTGCAGTAATCCCAACGGCTCGCCCACAGCCCTCTCAAAGGCCGCGATTCCCCAATGGAATATCAGAGCGCTGATGTAATGTAGGCCAGCCTCAGCCTCAGTGACTGATTGTACCCCTTTGCACGTGCAGTGCTCTCCTTCTCTCTCTATCTCTTCCTCTTTCTATTCCCCGTCCCCTTATCCCCAGTGCAGGGTAGCAAACCGGACGTTCTTCTGGTTAACCTCCCTGTCTTTCCTCTTCTCTTTCTCTCTCTCTCTCTGTGTCGTAACGCTGGAATTTCTATTTAGCTATGGAATAAACGAATCATGACCCACTTAATCACGGCTTTCTTAAGCCAATTACTGCAAACGTGCGTTAATCGTTCGTAGTTAATACTACCATCTCGAGCTGCCATGCCATTTTCTCTTGCGCATATCGCTCGTCTTTCACGCAGTGTCTCGTTGTGACTATTTTGACGGTACCTTTGAATACGAATACGTTTTAGCATTTTGCCTATGCAACAACTACATTTAGTCGTTTAAAACTCGAAGTCGCGCACCGCAAATTAATGCAATGCTTCATTATGAAGAGAGAACTCCTAGCGCACCCTTCTGTATATGAAGCTACAAAGGTAACATCCTGAAGGTGTTGTTGAAAAAAAGACTTCGTAGTTGAAGTGCATTATGTCGTTGTCCGCGGACCAAATCTTGGACCAACATATTTCGCGAGAAATATCTCCTTATAGTATCTGGAACCTGCTAGGCAAGAGGCTTTTTGTCAAAATATTCGACAAAAAGCAAAAAACATGGCTGATCCCTCTGTCATAGGACAGAGGGATCGGTATAACACGAAAGTGAAACGTGTCTTCACAGACGTAGTTGAGCATTTGTTGCGCATTCTTTCGCCCCAAGGGCGATGGAATGAATGCTACAGCAACAAATTGTAATGTCACGCGAAGGACGGCAAGCAGCTCGAAACTTGCAACGCGCTGCTCAAGCAGAAAGGACGCACGGAACGAACATACACAGGATGAGAGCGAACTAACTGTCACATTTGTAACTTATTTCTGCGTGAGCACCGCGCTCTTTTCGCAAAAGCGGCCGCTGCAGTGAGCCAAGTGACCTTCGTGCTCCAAACGCGAGACGTACAAACCACCGCGATCGCGAGATAAGCGCACGCACAAGCGACCACGCCAGGGGCGTAGCCAAGGGGGGGGGGGGGGGGGTTGGGGGTTGAAACTCCCCCCCCCCCCGATATTTTTCAGTTTTGCTAGCGTATATATACACGCACCCATACAAACACACGCACGAACCTACATAAAGTATGGTTGAACCCCCCCCCCCCCCCCCCGGAAAAAATTTCTGGCTACGCCCCTGGACCACGCCCTCGAGACGCGGGCGCTCGTCGCAACGGCGACGACCTTTCAAGCGCGCTCTTCGAGCCCTTCGCGCCATCTCGCTAGTGATAACGAAAACACGCTGTAACACAGATCTCTGAGTACAGCCACTGGCAAATGGTGTATATAAATAGCTCGCCGTTAGCCTTGCGAAGAACGTGCCGTCCGTGGCCGAATCGTTTCACGCTGCGCGCTGAGGAGCGAGGGGTCGTAAGTTCGATACCCGGTGACGGAACTTTTTCTTCTGATATTTTTCTTTGCCCACTGTTAGTCTTTATATTTTACAACGTCATATCCGTGACCGAAATACGTCAGTGGAGCCGTGGTGGATGCCGGCATAAAACACTTTCGTGTTAAAAAAAACTTTGACGACGCTTGAGCTTCACGTTCAAGACCAGAACGCGATAGCGTAATCGGGCCCCGTGCGCATCGCCTTCTCAACTGCTAGCCTGACATCGGTTCTCGGTGCATGCCTCAACCGTGCCGTGAGGAAACCTACGACTGTGCGCGTAACATTGGCCGTTTCAAAGTATCCTAGAATGCCTACTGCAAGTACATTTTGTTAATTGCCCACTATGCCATAACTCTTCCTCTTGCGAATCAACGAAGGGCCCACTACGCGTCCATAAGGCAACACGCGAACCAACGCAGCTGCTCACTTTGTTGATGCTTTTGCAGCTGATGATGATCAAATATATCTGAGCGCTTTGTAATGGGTGGGCCTTTCAAACGCCCACTCGGTGCGCAGTTCACATGTTTTGACGCATGGCGCGATTCTACGCTTCTGCTGCGCAGTATTACATGTGTTAGGGGACTACTTCCACTACATGACATTCATATAACGTTTTTCTTTTCTGAAGCAGTTTCATGCAATAGCGTAGCTCTGTGGTCGAACACCTGCTTGCCACGCCAAGGGCCTGAGCTCTATTCCCACTCGGACCGAAGTTTTTATTAGTTATTTTATTTGTATCGTTCTCCGTTTTTCGGTCACGACCAGCGACTTCGATATCGACGCCAACACCGACAGCGTAGTTTCTGCGAAACGAGCTCTTTAACGCTATCGCGTTAAAATACTGCAAAGGAGCTGTGCAGAAGCCTCCAAGAGAGAGATATAAAGAAAGAAAGGTAGAGGAAAGACAGGGACGTTAATCAGTGGAAATCACCGGTTGGCAACCCGGTACTGGGAAAGGGGAAAGGGAGGTGCGAGAGAATGAAAGAGAAGGAGAGAGTCTAGGACTACACTACAAAGTCATGACAATAGCACTGTCTAAAAGCAACCCATCAACGTAGTCACTGAACTGCCACAACGTGTCATTCAGTCCTGTCTCTCTCTCCAAGGTGGGCAGAAAACCTTGTAGGCTGCCGCAGGAGAAATTTAGTTAATGAGACTAGCGCAGGAAACTAGCACAGACACACTCGCACAGTTCACTGGCGCAAGAAAAATTTGCAGCCGTTCTTGAGACGTAAAGATAGTTCCAGACAAGAATGATTGGCAGCTGTTGCCTAGAAACGTTCGTGTCGTTTCAGCAGAGTCCTTATTGATAAGGTTATGAATGTGCAATCCCTAACCCGAAATCTCCACGTTAGTCGTCGTCTTAGCACTCAAACCACTACTATTATAACTCGCATCGAAGGAACCGCTGCACGTCGTCGCCGGAATTGCACGCGCACTCAGAGCCAAGATGATACATGCCGCGCTTGCATTTTTTAAGCGGCGAGAGTCGAGGCGCGCTCTTCGAGGGACCCCGTGATAAATCATGCAGAGGAGGAAACGTCGTCGCCATTCCGAAAACCGGAGCTGCGTTCTTATCCCTCCAATTTTGTGCACGTCCCGCGAGAATCTCACCAGCGGAGGCAGCGGTGCTCTTATGCTGCTTCAACATCCACGAAGAAGCGACGGGAGGCCGAAAGTCAAGTGAAAGCTCAGCGCCAATTTGTGGTTCATCTGAACCTATACTGTCTCCTGAAGGTCAAGTTAAAAGATAAAGAAAAAAATTCAAGCCAGTCCCACCCCAAGTGAGAGCTGCCCGAACTGCGGAGCATTGATTCGCCTGTGTTTCCCTCGTGTTTATGTTGTGTTTATCTGCTCTTTTATGTTCTTTTCTTGTGCTTATCTGACTTATTTTGCTATTGTCTACTTTCTGTTCTATGGCGGCCTTTCTAATCTTCTTCTACTGTTTCCTGCTCCGAGCGTGGCGCGTCGAACTCCAGGCGCGGGCGTTTCGCCTCCGCTTCTCTCTTCTATAGATATGTGCCTAACTCCCGACGCTGGCGTTTCGCTGTCGCTTCGCTGGCTTGGACAGACAAATTAGTCCTTTGGCGACGCTGGCGTTCATGGGAAGGCGTGCGAAAGCGTTCCAAAGGTGCAGCCTGCTCGGCTCACGTGTATCATACGTGGGACCTGCGTGACGCCAACGCGAGACATGAGACGACGACAGGGCCCGTATTCTCAAACGATCGCAAAAGGCGATAGTATCGCGTTTGGTGACGTGGAATTTGATGCGTTCAGTAAGTAAAAAAAAACACTTGCCTGTGACGTCATTGTTGCAACTGGCCGTTGGTGATACGAATGTCTCACAACACAGGAGTGAGCGCACCGTACGAGCGCAGAACAACCCGAGTGCGGCGTTTTCGAGCGTGTGCTGCTGCTTCTACGCAGTGGGCAGGCTTGGCCGGCTTGGCTGTGGCTACTTGAAGTATATGACGTGTTGAAAGTGCTTTCAACGTTTTTTTGTTCGATTATTTAATGCACAGTATAATATTTAAAGAATGCGACTTTGCATGAAACGTATTTTCGTTGAGAGTTTAACTCGGCGTACTCGGAGAGTTCAGCTGTAGCGTGCCGCCGCAGCGACATCGTCTCAAGATCTCAACATGTTGCCGGCTCGCGATAAGCCACGCGAGCAACGCACGGTTCATGTTCCTGGGACGTTCAAACCACGAAAAAACACGCGCTGGCAAAGAACGAGTGCTGATAACACCCCAAGGTAATGCTCGATGAAAGCTTCAGCGTAAAAAATGCTGCGTATATCCACCGAGGATTGAATACTACAAGCTACCGCCTACGTCACTGAAATGCTAGACTTCACCACGAACCGACGGTTAACGGTGCCTTCGTTTATTGCAAATATGTCGAGAGCACCGTCGAGCAGCATGACGCAAAATTGACGTCGGCGGAATTACCAGATGGCGCCCTAACTTTTCCGGTTTGCTCAATAGCCAATCAGCGCGCACCAAAGGCGATACTTTTGCGATTGTCGCCTTTTGAGAATACGGGCCCAGGCCGGTCCGTTAAACTGCTCTGCAGTTAAAAGAACCTTTAGCAAATTTTCTTTTTATATCTTGGAAACGACAGAGAGCTACCAGTTCAGTGAAGTGAAAATAATCCTAACCAAGAGGAAGGTAAGAGAAAGCGACGACACGCGTGAACAAGATTCTTGAAGTCACCGGAAGCCGCTTCGCTGAACTTAAGTCACTCGTATTAATTAGGTCTCACTAGGTGTCACTGGCATTCGTACACTCATCGTTTCGCAAGGAGTTGCCTTTGACTCCGCGGCACTTAGCAAGCAAGACCGCCAGAAAATTTTCGCCAGCTATTATAGCTCGTACATCAAGGATATCATCAGAAACGGCTTCCAAGTTTAAATGCGACACTTAGTTGAAACTTCAGTCTTATACGATATCACTGTAATAAGCACATATTTTCATATAGGCGGTTACAGATGGATGCCGCATGCTGGGCTTGACCTACGTACATGCCCTCTATTTCTGCGTTTCTATTACCCTGCATCTCTCTCTCACACAAACCGAATATTAAAAATCCGGCAGATCACACGCACTGTGGGAATCGATGTAATGCGAAGCAGCCAGCAAAGAGCTGCATACATCACCTCGTTTGTCTTTCAGGCAAATGAAGTCATTCATGTCATGACATCTAGTTCGCTATATATGTATCACATGCTTGTCAAGCATGCATGCATGTAGAATCCTTAATATAATGAAACGTATATTCTGGTATATACGGTCCATGACCTGTCATTTATGTTCGTCACGCACTCATGTCACGTCATACCAATTTTGGTGTATATCCAGTTAACGAAACGGCTGGAAGCGTACCAACACAATGTCATGTAAATCATGCCGTATGACATGCATGTTATGATTTGCGTGTTAGGACCTATCATTTATGTTCGTGATACAGTCACGTCACGAAACACCAATTTTGGGGTTTACCAAGCTAGTGAATCGGCTGCGAGCGCACCATGAGCGTGGCATGTAAATCATGGTGTACATGAAATGCATGTCATGATTATCATGTTAACACCTGTCATTTATGTTCGTCATACAGTCACGTCACGCAATACTAGTTTAGGTGTATATCAAGCTAAGAAAACGGCCGTGAACGCGCTCCATGAGCGTGGCGTGTAAACCATGCTGTACATGAAATGCACGCCACGATTGTCATGTCACCACCTGCCCTTAGTGTTCATCACACAGTCGCGTCGCGAAATACCAATATAGGTGCATGTCAAGCTAGCGAAACGCCCGCGAGCACGCCATGAGCGGGGCGTATATGTCATGGCGTACATGACATGCATGTCATAAATTTCATGTTACCACCTGTCATTTATGTTTGCCATCGAGAAAGGCTTCGTCGCACCAATTTTGGTATATAGCTATCTAATTAAACGGCCTCGAATGCTCCGAGACCATGTCATGTAAATCATGCTGTACATGACAGGCGTTTTATGATTTGCACGATAGGACCTGTCACCTATGCTTGTCATACAATCTTGCCTCGCCATAACCATTTTGGTATATATCAAGTTAACGAAACGGCCGCAAGATCAAGACCGTGGCATGTAAATCATGCCGTTTATGACATGTCATTTATGTTCGTCATATAGTCATGTTATGCCATACCAATTTTAATATACGTCCCATTAACGAAACGGCCAGGAGAGCACAAAGTCGCCGACAGACAGACAGACAGACAGACAGACAGACAGACAGATAGATAGATAGATAGATAGATAGATAGATAGATAGATAGATAGATAGATAGATAGATAGATAGATAGATAGATAGATAGACAGACAGACAGACAGACAGACAGACAGACAGACAGACAGACAGACAGATAGACAGATAGATAGATAGATAGATAGATAGATAGATAGATAGATAGATAGATAGATAGATAGATAGATAGATAGATAGATAGATAGATAGATAGATAGATAGACAGATAGATAGATAGATAGATAGATAGATAGATAGATAGATAGATAGATAGATAGATAGATAGATAGATAGATAGATAGATAGATAGATAGATAGATAGGCTCAAAGTCGCAGGAGTTCGCTAAGAAATACTTCGCATTTAATAATTGGCGGGGTTTTTACGTCCCAAAACCACGATATGATTACAAGGGACGCTGTATATAGTGGAGGGCTCCGGAATTTCGACCACCCGGGGTTCTTTAACGTGCAACTAAATCTAATAATAACATCTCCCGCTAAAGGGGACCATGAGGCGATGCGAAGCCGGAGCACTTGCACGATCGCGTTCCGTTGGCGTTCGTTGGGCATGCTACCGACCTCGCGTCGTGGAACGCGAAGAGGGACGCTACGCGCGTCGTATCTTCCATCTAGCCTGGCCGTTAATTCTCACAGGGCGAGCGGGGAACGCGGTCGACAGGCGGGCGAGAGGGGGGCAGCGTAGGAGAGGAGAGAGAAGGGGAGGGGACGCGCATGCGCTCGAGCTCATCGCGGCGTTGCGCAGGAGAGAATTTCGGCATGTCTAGCCCGCATTTCAGAGGAAGAGTGGAAAGGGGGAGGGGAGAGGGGTATGGGAGAGGGGGAGGGAGAGGTAAAGTGGAGAGGGTATGTGGAGAGGGAAAGTGGAGAGGGAAAGTGGGAGGGAACGTGGAGAGGGGAATGGGAGAGGGAAAGTGTAGAGGGAAAGTGGGGAGGGGAAGTGGAGAGGGAAAGTGGAGAGTGTAAGGGGAGAGGGTGAGTGGAGAGGAGGTGTGTGGAGTGGGTATGCGCATGCGCAGTAAGGGTGGTCACGCCGCACACCACCACCACCACCACCACCGCCGGATTGAGCTCGACCTTAAGATACTTCGCATCTAATATTCTGGCATCGAAGCTGTTCCTGACATTTGATGGTCTAAGCGACTGTAGCGAAATTGCGTCTAGTAAACCACTAGCAATGAGCTTGGCTCATTGCTAGTTGTTTAATTCGAGGGAGAGATCTCCTACACTTCATTCTAGACTATATCGATAAACTTGACGTGCGTAACTCGTTCGTCGCAGAAGCATTTATAGAAAAATTGGCAGTTGAAACTCTTCAACCATGTACTGGGATAGCCGGGTCTAATGCAGCATACTGTCTAATAGATGTGCAGCTATTAAACAACAAAATGTCTAACCACTCTGTCATACACAGGTAAATAAAGACCAGGTTTGCTCGTTTCTTAAAAAAAGAAACAAGCTTAAAACAGCCCTTTAAGTATGCGTAGTTTCACGTCAGCGTTGTTGTTGCCGCTGCTTTTTTTTATTTTTATTTATTACCACTGGTGCTGTTTTCTGAATAACCAGTTCCATTAATCTAACGCCGCTAACATTGCCTTCGACTTATCAGTACCCGCAACTGCTGGTGATGCGATGAGGAGCGAGCAGAGATAAAAAGTAATTAAGATTCGTGTTAAAAGTGTTATTAACGAAAACTCGGGATTAATTGACAGCGCACCGCAAGCTGTACCGATCTAGATGCCTCAGTTTTCAATGTCAAAGAGAGAGAAGTCTTGGCTCTCATCGTCAACAACCTTAATTTGATTCGACGGTGCGAACTTTAGTTAGCGCCTTGACACCTTTAAGTTTATCGTTGAAACCTTGAATGCCTCCCAAGTGCAGCAAAGTGCTTTCTGCCGTCTTGCGTTAAGTGAGTGAAGTAATGCACACAGGGATTCCGACCACTTAAGCGATACGTTTTCAGTCACTCTGAGAAAAGAATAAAAATTGAACCGAAAGACTGGCACGCTAGACTGAGCTGCGGCCACAAAACTTTACGACCAGCGGCAGTCCTTACTGCACCGGAAGATCGAGCACTCTCCGAGTCCCGAGTGCTCGAAGATACACCGAAACACCTACGGATCAGGACCGTTCTTTCGGAACGACTAATCGAATCTGCGAAAAGTACAACTGCGACAGCCAGCTCACTGAGCGAAGCCTAAAGCCCTAAATAAGTGAGACAAAAGGAAGAAGGACGCGTAATTGATTTCTGGCAATTCCTCCCTCCTCCACACCACAGGACAACAGACCTCCAACTGACGCGCGCTCGGAAGGACAAAAGAGGTAATATAATTAGTGGCTCGGTTAATTAGGAAACGAAGATCGCGACCGGCGCCAGCGGACGTCTTGGCAGAGGCCGCGGCGGCGCCCGCGGGAGAGGGAGAGAACGCTGGCGAGAATGGATAGCGCGCAGTCGCTGTGCATTATGGAAAGAAGCGCGCTCCGGGATTAAAACAAGGTGCCCAAGCCGAACAGCGATTCCAGTGGGAGGATGGAGAGGAAGAAGGGTTCAGTTAATAAGGTAATGAATAAGCGAGTAGCGCCTAAAACAGCCGCGCTGAATTATTAACGCGCGAGGAGACAGCGTCAGAGACGACGGCGACGCAGATGGGAAACCGCAGCGGCATATGAAAATCCATCGGGACCGTTTCCTTTCTTTCGCACGAGCCGATTGGCCAAGGAAGTTTGGGAGAACGCGGTCGGCTGCCTGATGCTGCGCGCTCTCTCTCTCTGTGCCTCGTATCGGCCTTCGGACAGCGCGTCTCTCATATGAGGGTGGTGTCGCTGGATTAAAACAGTGCAAGGGCGGTGCTTGTGTTGGCCTTTAAAGTGAAACAAGGAATCGGCTTAGATTGAGAAATTGCATCCTGAGAAATCTAATGTCGCTAAATTCACCAGTATAGGATTATCAATAGAGGAGAAAATCAAAGCCCAAGTTTCATTTTTAAATCTCGCGCCGATATCGCCGCACGTGACGTCGCGAATTTCAACGCGTATTCTTCGTATTTCGGCGACATTGGCTCAACGAAATTTCCTGAACCACGCAAGAGTGACCGACTGTGACTGACTGTGTGTGTGCTGTGTTAAGTGCTGTCTTTTTCTCTGTCTCTCTTTCCTCTCCATCTTTAAATCTCCCCCAGAATGTTCCCACGTGTAGGGTAGCAAACCGGTTTTCCTAAACTGATTAACCTCCCTGCCTTTCCTTCTCTACTATTTCTTCTCTCTTCTGAAACTTGGTACGTTAAGTCAACGGCCCCTTCAGAGGACAGTGTACTTTATTTTTACTAGCAAGGAACTTCGTAGGACCTAGTAGATTGCGTCAAAATATATGACGTCATGAGGTTTGGTAAAGGAGGTGGCGTCGCCACCCGCATTTTCTTTTCGCGCGCTTTCTCCCTTACCAAGCGTCTTCTCGCTGCAATCGTGGTGATTTGGGAATTGTGAAAGAGTAATTTCATAATATGAGAAAATCGTTTTTCTGTTTAAACTGTCCCTTTAAAAGTAATACATTTATGGAGTTTTACGTTCCAAACACACGATATGATTATGAGGCCCACCGTAGTGAATGACAAGGCTAATTTCGACGTCCGAGGGATCTTTACCGTAAGCCTAAAGTAAGCACCTAGGTGTCTTTCACTTCGCCCCCACCGACTGCGGCCGCCGTGACCGGAAATCGAACCCACGTCCTCGAGCATAGCAGCGCAACCCCCTTACCAGCGAAGCTACCCCTGCAGGGTATGAAAGGCCGTGGTTATTGTTAATGATTTTGATGATGATGATGATGATGATGATGATGACAGCTGCAATAGACGGCAAAAAATTTGCAAGAAATACATTTTCGTAGCCTGTCACTGCCAAGTTCCTGTGTCAGATATTTCGGTGCACACCGGGTCGTCATAATTATTACAAACATTTTTAACGACGCGTTCTCTCATTATATATTAAGTAAGAGCTCGCTGGCCTGCGCTATCTTTGATGTTTTTTATGTTTTGTGGCAGTAAAGATAAGTTTCTCGCTCGTGGAACAACAAAACGCGTTTAACGATGTGAAGCTTTTAACACGAACGTGTTTCATGCCGGGGTCCACCAAAACTTTACTGACGCCATTCCTGTCATGGAACTGACGTCGGTAAAATGGACACACACACAAAAAAACAGAAGAAAAAGTTTAGTTGATTCAGATTACCTGGGAGTCAAACCCACTACCTCTCGGGCCGCGACTATAGGTGTCGGGCGCTCTACCCACTGCGCTACTGACGCACATGTACAAGGCCTCACAAACTTGCCTTATATATCTGGCACCTTCTCGAAACGCTTTCCCGGAAGCGCAACGCCTTCTCGCGTTCACGGCTCCAGCTACGCATTTTGCCTCTCGCGTTCCTGAAACGCTTTGTGGTATATGCATGAGCTCAGGCATACCTATTCATGGGGAACGCATGCCTTGGCATTTCTCTTCCCAAATGACGACGTTTTAAATTAGTGCGCATCGAGTACCAGTGTTTATTACAGAGCCCCTAAACCACCCAGAGGTAGAAAATTAGTAGTGTTGTTGCAGTTGTGCACGAGTGTACAACAAACGCGTAGCCGCGTAAATTTCTCAAAACCGTGCCGTAATAGCGGAGTTACACACGTTTGATGGCCCAAAAGAGGCCCTCGCTCGCTTCGCTCTTTCCTTCGCTCGCCGGCTAGTCTCGCCTCTTGGCCGAGTGCTTCTCCTCACGGTGCGAGGAGGAAGAGCGGCGAGCGCACGTACCTGCGAGCAGACAAACTGGTTATTTTTGTGGATGGCATTAGCAAACGACAATGTTGACGTCACGGAGAATGCTGAGGAAGCTGAGGAGTACCGAAAGGCCCGCAGAGGAGACGGGATTGCTTCCTGGAATTTGTAGGGGCTCCCGCAGCTCGTAGCGCTGCCGCGTTCGGCACTGTTGATCGTGACGACATTCGGAACTCGGTGCGCGCGTTCACTTCAAATGTTAAAAAATTACCGGAGGTGGTTCAGGGGCCCTTTGAGTGCTTGTTGATGCCATCATTGCGCGGGATTCGAGATATGCTGTGTCCTTGTGTATGTTAACTACTTCAGCTACCTCAAATATTCAATCATTATTTTGGACGCCAGTCGTCAGGATGGAGATGTGCCACTAGGCGTCAACGTGGCTGCATCCCCGTCAAACGGTGCTCTAGCTGCCAAACACCAATAAAGATTGCGCAAGCGCTCATATATTAATGTACAATAAACAATAAACAGAAGAGCTTGTGTGGGGGCTACTTGAAACATACTATAGGAACAAACATTTCCTAAAAACAATAAATTACTTTTGCGAAGACACGGTTCACTTTCGTGTTACACCGATTCCTATATATGACGGAGGGATTGACCATGTTTCTGCTAAAAGCGTACGCATTCGGCATGTAGGAGCCTGACGCCTATAAATAACTGCAGCGTTTCAGTGAGCGAGGAGAGACAGTAGAAGGAATGAGTGTGATCTACTGCTAACGGAGCCTACTGACAGCAAGAGAGAGGACAAGGCGGAGAGAGAGGGAGAAAGGCAAAAGAAAGGCAGGGAGGTTAACCAGGTTGCACCCGGTTTGCTGCCCTACACGGGGGAGATCTGCTCAAGCTAGTCCGCTCCGGCCTGCTACGTTACACAGGGGGAAAAAAGGAAAGGGAAAAAAATTCGGCAGGTCCCACGCGTTGTGGGAATCGGTATTATGCGAAGCAGTCAGCCAGTACTTCTATTCTGCATTCAGCCAAGCTACGGCTTTCAGCCAAGCGATACGAGGTGGACAGACGTGTTTTTGTAAGCATAGTAGCTGTGTGCACATCGTGGGCTTACCAGGCACGTCGATAACAATGGCGTTTAAAGGGTAACTTATGGTGCGACGTAACGTCAGCCCCCACGTTAGAGTACATACGTCAGTATTATCGAAACTAAGTCCACTTTATGGTGGAATCATGTCAATATCATACGTAACTTTCGTTAATGTATCCCTCCGGGGTCGAGCAATGCTTCAATTTAGCTTCCTGAATCATAGGAATAAAAATCTGATGTTTATTAGACTGCTATAAAAGTGGAGCCAACACTGGAACGACAGACGTTAACCTCATATGACGCCTGTATCGTAAGAGTATGTAGTGCTTATTGCTTTCTTGTAAAGTTAGATAGCCAGCACCACAACCACAATTGACGTTGCATCGGCATCACGCCTGCATCAGCTGTTTTTCTGAACCAGTTATAGACGTGGCGGGGCTCTGTGGTAGAATACCTGATTGCCGTGCAGAATGCTTTGGTTCGGTTCCTACTGGGATCCTAATTCTTATTCTTTCCATTCGTCGGGTGAGCGTTGCCGATGTCGGTTTGTCTTAATGCTCTCGCATTTAAATGACCAATGTCTGTTCTCGCCGTTCCTGGGTAGATATAAGCCGTCACTCACCCGTGGTGCATACCCGTACACCGCGGCCTGTGGCAAACGGCCAGACTAGTGTCCAGTTCAAGGAATTGGCAATGGAAGCCAACTAAGACCTACTACAAAAGTGCAAATTTTTCTACGACGAATTCTCTTATTATTAAGGCGAAAGCCATATATGCCTCATCAAATGCGAAAATTGACCGCCGGAGTCGGCAGCGTCAACATGAGCGATGCAAAAAAATCATCATCCCGTGATCACGTGATGACGTCACAGATCTCTAACGTTTGTGACGTCACATGATGACGCCACATGACATCGTCACTTGGTCAAAGGAAGTCTTCGGATTCAAGTACAAGCCAGAAAAGTAAGGCTGTTTTTGCGCAAGGAAATAACGAGGGAAGGGGTCCAGGGTTGCGCGCCCCTGGACCTCTTCCCCCCCTTCCCCCCCCCCGTTATTTCCTTGCGCAAAAACAGCCTTACTTTTGTGGCTAGTACTTGAACATGAACCGACTAGCCCCGCAACGTGTACCTCTAAAGCTTTCGGAGAGGGCGCGGGAGGACCATTACATCGATTGAGAAAGAACGGCTATTTGGGCTAGTTTGTTAATGTGCATATTGATAGGGTTTACAGCGCAAGCACGGTAGTGCCGAAGGAAAGGCGTAAAAGCGAGGAACGGAAAGCGTGTCGTCCCTCTTTGCTTTCCGTTCCACGCTTTTACGCCTTTCCTTCTGCACTGCCGTGCTTGCGCTGCAAACTCTTTCAATATACATGGAATTAGAAGAAAAATAACATGGCTTTCACCTTGCAGTCGTGTTATGCGAATGCTTAGGTACTCTGAGTTTTTCCCGCATTCCAATAGACAAATACCAATATTATCTCTAATCCTTCGTTGGCGTCATCTGACTGCAAGGTTCTCGCATCACGACGAACAGTGCCAAGGGAGCGGATAAAAAAATTCGCGAGACAGATGAGTTCCTGAAACGAAAATCGCTGGCTATCGTTCGTAAATCGTAAAACACGATCGGTCGTGCGACTCAGAAGCAGGAAGTCGCAATCCCTGCATGCAGAAAGCGAAGGCGAGACGACAGGGCAGAATAAACGACAGGGATTTGCGAAAATGGCGCCCTCTATACACTGTTTTTCTCTTTTAGCTTTCTCGACTTGCCAACGCTTGCGCACGGCTTTGTTTTCTCAGTGTTTACGTAAGCCTGTACTACACGCGTGGATCACAGAGATTCTAGAGCTAGCGCTTAGAGACCAGCGAAACGACAAGAATCGTTAAAGAGGGCTCATCGGTCTAAAAAGCTTGTTTATGCCCTGTTACACAGAGTTTCATACTAATACATTGGAGGGAAATCTGGCACTAGTGTCTATGAGAGCTGCAACGCATGACGCTTCAGCCAGCATGGGAATGATGGGTAGTATACATGGATTAGCCTAGGCTTCGTTCTTTCGGCTCCGTGTGGCTTCGTGTGGCCTGCAGCCGCTTTGTCGCAAGTTATAGGTGGCGAAACGTCTATCTCTTGTTATGTTTTTATGTTAAGTTAAGCCAGTGATTGAAAAGGTTTAAGATGAATTCCCCTGGCTTACGGGATATTTTCTCAAACGTTCAGGAGTTCCACTTTACCACTTTGGCCTTTTGAGGCTCTGCAAAACAAATCCTCACAAGGTTCACAATGAGCCATTGTTTTATCCGAAACAAAGCCAAAACACAATAATAAACAAAGTCACAAGTGCATTCGAAGCCGCAACCACGAAGACTAGGCAAATAAATACATGCACTACCCATTATTTCCATGGCGGCTGAACTGCCGCAGCGCCACAATTCCGTCTAATAAGCATAGTAGGAAATTGCGTTACACAGCCGCATATACTAAAAAATTAAGCTGCGTCCAAATAGCAGACGCACCAAGAAAGAAGAGCCAGCTAGAGTCCACTGGGATCTGAGGCATTTTTCTTTTCTTTTTTGCTGACGTGAGTACAAGGCATAGCGGAAAAGGAGTTCGGCGCTTTTGCCAGAATATTATGTTTGGTCGAGTACTGATATCGGGATCTTTAATGAAATTTGCCGGGACGTTCAAGTTTTCGACCTTATACTAGCGACAAATACTACATATCTCTACATCGAAATCCACAATCTAAAACCCGCAAAAGTGTATGACGCCACGGAAGTGAGGGTAGCTATACATTTTTAGAACATCTGGCCAGGAAAGTAGCCAACTGCAAGCATACAGCAGATCTTCCGATGTCAGGGAGAGATAATTTCAGTCAGTTAAATTATTCAATCAGGTTTAATGGTGCAAATAGGCTACGCCTATGCTGAGCCAGGCCACAACGTAAAAAGCGAGACTTTCAAAAACTATTGCATGCGACGATAATACTTCGCTCTTATTACGTAACTTGTCGAGCTGCCGCACATTTTTCGACGTTTGACGAGCACTCCGATATGTCAGGTGCTCTTTTAAACAAAGCCAAAAGTAAATCACTGCATTTTGGGCGCTTCAGAGAACTACTAAGAGGGGATATCAAAACAAAAGAAGTGGAATGGATCAACGGAACCATTTCTGCTTAGACAGCCATAAGAAGTCAACATACAATGAAGCCAAGGAAAGCAAAGAGCGTGCAAATTTCTTTATTTTACATTGCGATGTAATGATTAGTAGATGAGGAAAATTTAATTAACGTGGACGGAGAAACAACTCGCCGACGGCGGAGACCGAACCCACCACCTTCCCCTTACTTTCACGCTCTACGTGACGCCATCGAGTAAGAAAAATGCAAGGTACGATTTTTTGAAAAGTTTTCCACACAAAAAATCAAGGCGTAAATTTGGGCAGCGACGTAGCGTGTTTCCGTATACTAAAGAGCGCAACAGCGGAACTTTCGGTGGCCGTCACATGCGGGAGGGTCGCGTATGACGTCGTTGGTGAAGCGGCACGTCCCTCTCGACTGGTTCTGGCAGTAGTGATGCTGGTGAAATAGTCAGACGCGGCACAATTGGCACAAATAAGGCAATGGATCGTAGTGAAACAGATGGCAAGAGATGGTTCTACGCACAAAGAAGCCGCTGGTATTGCCAGAAAGCGACGGAGGCCTAGGAATACTGCAAGCCTTCATTAACATCATGTATTGCGGTCTGCTTCATTCTAACACAGTCGAAGTCGAACCGTACTCTGTTGACAGCTCACAGTTTGAAACCTTCTGGGTATGCGCGGTGAACGTTACTCTGCATGTTAGCGTATTAGTTGTCCTCTTTTCACTTCTTCATTTCTTTATTTTTAAATGCGAAGCATTTCTTAGCGAACCTTTGGCACTTTGAGCGTTTCTATCTACGTATCTATCTATCTATCTATCTATCTATCTATCTATCTATCTAGCCGCCTACGTCTGGGTGCTCTCATGGTCGCCTCCTTAACCCAGTGTAGACTGAAATTGGCATGGGAGGGTAAGAGGATTTGACGAATATGATTGTCGGGTCATGACATGAATAATGTGCAAATCCTGTCGCGTACGTCGTCAAACCCTTTCCACTTGACACGTGTGGCACATACCCGTTTGCCACGGGCCGCGGTGTACGGGTATGCGCCACAGGTGACTGACAGTTTATATCTACCCAGGAAGGGCGAGAACAGACATTGGTAGCATAAATGCGAGAGCGTTAAGAAAAACCAACATCGGCAGCGTTGACTTGCCGAATGGAATAAATGAAAGTTAGGATCCCAGCAGGAATCGAACCCAAGCATTCTGCGTGGCAACCAGGTATTCTACCACTGAGCCACGCCAGGTCTATAAACTGGTTTGGAAACACATCCTACGCAGGCGTAATATCGGTGCAACGTCAATTGTGGTTTTGGTGTTTGCTATCTAATTTTACAAGAAAGCAATGAGCACAACATGATACTCCTACGATGTGTACACCTACGATACAGGCGTCATATCAGATTAATGTCTGTGGTTCCGGTGTTGGCTCCGCTTGTATAGCAGTCTAATAAACATTACATTTGTATTCCTATGATTCAGCAAGCTATATGGAATCAATGCTCGACCCCGGAGGAATACATTAACGAAAGTTACATATGATATCCACATCACCGCACCGTAAAGTGCACTTCGTCCGCCAGCATGACGCAGTGTCCTCTTCATTTCTTACGAGGCTGGGCGATGGCCTCATGCTGACCGAGGATGATGCCAGATTGTTTGGCAGCCGCTTTTTAGACATGGCAACGTAGGCCACATACACCCAGCTAGTCTACGAATACGACAAGCGCCATCCACTGTTGTTGGTCTACGTAGCACTATCCAGACCTACCAGCCTCGACGGCCTATACCTCACCAACGCGAAGGGTGGCTTCAGGTTCCGACATGTCGCCGGCTCTATCGACTCACAATCTGTCGACGAAATGACCGAGGCATCCACGAATTCCAACAGCTCTACTATACTACGTACTTCACTACACAGAGACCCCTCGTCACCGCGATCACGACCGGATCCTATAACGTCATGAGCAGCTGCTGGTGCTCACTGGTCAACACGGTCATCATCACGGTGATGATGACCGTGTTCAAGAACTGTCAGGAACTTCTTCCACACATGCACACGGGTTCGTGAAACGTGCGTGCGTTCTCCATCATAAGGGACAAGTATAAGCACTACATGTCAGCTTACCGCTTGTGGTGTTGGTAATACCCACGTTGCCGTTGGCAGCGTTACCCAGCCGTAAACAACTGGTATATATACAACACATATGCGGCTCTTCAACGTATATGTGTGGGTATAAAATTTATACAAATCTTTAGCGTCATTTTGTGACGTGTCGCTCAGTAAAAAAATTACGCCACAGTCACCTTCCCGCCGCATGCTGCGCATAACATCGACTCCCACTGTACGTGGGATCTCCCGAATTTTTTTCTTCCGTTACCCTCCCCCGCGTGGGATAGCAAACCGGGTGCAACCCGGTTAGCCTCCCTGCCTTTCCTTTGCCTCTCTCTCTCTCTCGAAGCGGCACGGCTTAGGTCAGTGCCCCCCCCCCCCCGTGACACGGGTCAACCACTGACACTGGCAGAATAGCGATACTTTACGCAACGCCACAGGGAACCTTGTCTTTTCATTCAAATTGTACAGCGGTGATATGACGTCATACGTGACGTTTCTGCTCAGGTCACGAGACCGGAAGTTGCCCCGGCGCGCTCTTTCGGCTATGGAAATACGCGGCCACGTAAAACAAGAAAACCGCAACAGCAAATCAGATTTCCCAACCGATGGCAGAGTCCTACAAGCTCTTCCGAAAAACGGCGCGTCTCTTAATGCAATATGCGCTGCGGCTTTGCCGAGGCCGAAAGAAACGTGGCAAGTTCAAAGATAAAACTGTTTTTGAGCACGTATGGTGGACAGCACAGAGCGGTGTCAGCTTTCTTTGAACATCGCGTGACTAGACGTGTTTGTATACGGGCCTCGGTAGTACGCAGAAGGGACAAAGGACACCATGCCGTATCTATTCAAACACAACGCAGCCCTTATCTTCGAGGTAAGCAAGCGCATCGGTTGTTCCGTACACATTGTTGTATTTGCTAGAGAGCCGAAATCAGCGATTGCTTCAGGGAAGAAACAAATGCAAGTTTGATCGCTGCGTATTCCTTTCAAGCCTACATATACGCGTTCATGTTATGACAAAGCGCCGGACGCCCATAGTTTGACCAACAATGGTGGACACTCAGTGGTCATCTCGACATTTAGACAGCTATAATCAATCAGTAGACAAATTGCTCGGAACTTCATTCTGTCCCTATTAGAGCAAAGTAGCAGCACTGACCACTTCTTTTATTGCGATAGCAATTATATGGACAGTCTAGGCTGGATTTTGCCGTCGCCGTCGCCGCCGCCGCCGTCATGCGCCGTATATGTATAAGTATGTATATATATATAAAAGCCCCAAAGAAAAATAATTAAGAAAAATGCTTCCGAAGCGCGGAATCGAACCAGGGACCTCTACCTCCGCAGCGAGTGGCGCTAGCCACTACGCCACGAAACTTTTTTTTTTGTCTTTATTGCAGGACTACGCCACGAAACGTAGATCCTCCACGTACGTAACGGCGAGCGTTATATACACATCCTTTACCGCTGGAAGGACTCAGAGATGGCTGCGCTTATAAGCGTTTCTTCACTACCAGCGAGATGGCGTTATGAGCGCGACAGGCGCATTTAAAAGCCGTCGGCGAGCTCGCTCGCTTCTTCTTATACTTGCGCAGGGAGAACCTCGCCCTTCCGCTGTCTGCTCGCGCGGTTTTCTTGCGCTGAGGGGAAGAGGGATGTTTCACACTTTCACCGTGATGTCCGCGCTCATGTTACGGAGCGTACGAAAGCCACTAGAGCTCAAGGGACGCCGCTAAACGAACAAACAGAAGATGAGCGCGAACTATCAAGTGTCACAGCTCGACACTTGAAGCACGCTAGTTTCCTTCCCTGCTTCGGCCGCCTTTGCAACAGGAGCGCTGTTCAAACTGAGAGTATCCATTGACGAGCCTCACTTCATACAGCATTACTTTCTTGCTATCGCATTCATTGCTTCGGCCTTGCGGCGAAACTGTGACTTTTTCTCACAAACAGTTGCTTAGTTTGCTCCATGAGCACCTTGCTCACTTGCCCCTTGCTTGTTAGCGCACCTAATTTGTCCTGCATGTGAACCACTAATTGGGTACTAGATATACATAAACGTTTGTAACCTTGCGCACGTTGAAAGCGAGCACCTTTGCGAGAGGTTACGGTACGCGTCCGTTCAAGACTTTTGGTATAACTAGGGCTCCATGTTTTCGGTGTTTATTTTTCTTGAAAATCGGCGGGTGTTTATCGGAATTTATATTTTTGGCAGAAATTCGGCGTTTATCGGAGTTTATTTCTCATAAATCCCAGATTCTCCGAAATTCGGAGTTTTGCATTATTCTCGAAACCCCATAACCATAGATCAATTCATATCTGAATACTAAAACATCAAAACACACAAAGCACATTTTTTTCTAGGAAGTTTGAATGCACAGAAACATACGCACAAGCGAAATAATTGAACACGTAACGTGTGTTTGTGCGTATAACAACCTTATGCTTAAAGGTTATTGTAAAACACGCAAGCGTACTTTGCGAGGTTGCTGTCAGTGATCGAAGCGCGCTCCTTTCGAGTGACGACTCTCAGCTTTGAAAATGCCCTTTCAACGTTAGCGCTCGAAACAGGAAGCGCCAGAAGACGCAGCGAGCAGCGAGAAACAGTGGCCAGTGGACATTGTGAAGTCTCCAAAACGACAGGGGTTCAGCAATGTTGCATATTTCATAGCACTGATAGTTCGCAATGTCACTCAGGAGCTGGCCCATGTCGTCAGTTTTAAGAAACATTAATTGAAAAATAGGCGCATATGTTTCGAACGCGCAGGGCAGCTCATGCTTCACATTCGGATTCACAATTTGAACTCAGTACCAAAACGCTTCCTTGGTGTACTCAAATTGAACGCACAGGTTCCTCTCAGATGTCTGTCTTCACTTTTCGGCGACAGAAGCGTAGTATCCGTGAAAGTCTGCGACAGTCGTTAAGCGGTCAGTCTCGTCAAGGAGGTCCAACAGACTTGTGACATCTATGCGAAGACCTCGGTTGGATCACGCCATTGACTGATGAGTGCGTGCAAACTAATCCCCAGTATGGGATAAACTTGGTGTACCAGGGTACTCTCTGCCTCAAGTTCCTTAATGATTAAGAGCACGGAACACGAATTGGTCTTCAGAAATCTCATCTTAACGAGCAGGTCGTGCACAGCTTCAGGAGATGAAATAAGACTCTGGAGCTTCTCACACTTCGTTCCCTTGGCTTCGTCGCTTCTCAAGAAAGACAAAATGGCGCACCAGTAGTCCAAAATATTTTCTAGAGCTTCATAAAAAGAGAACCACCTCGACAAACATACGGTTTTCAGCGACTTCATGGACGTGCCCACGGCCAAATACACAAGACCAAACTTACGGAACAGCTCCCGCGACGATTTCAACAGGGCAGGAAAGTGCACAACAAAATCATGAAATACGCTAAAGGAGCTTGTCCTGATTCCATCCTACAGAACGTTGTTGAGTAGGTGGCACCGACCTTTGAAGTGAAGCGCCTTGAATTCGGGGCTGGAGAGTTTCAAGTCCTTCTAAAGCTTCTGCATGTAGGAAGCCGAGTCCGGGCACAGTACAGCTACGTCGCCTATACAGCTACGCGCGGTAAACTTTAAATTGGTCAAACCAGAAGACGTATCAATGAGCGCTTAGAACTTACCCTTTCGATAAAAAACGGAAACAGGACATATTGACCCTTGAAATCGGAGTTTATCGGATTTTTTTTTTTCGGATAAAACGGAGAACGCGTAGCCCTAGGTATAACGCACGGGAATGCAAACGTACATTGGGCGGACGGATAAATATATATATATATATATATATATATATATATATATATATATATATATATATATATATATATATATATATATATATATATATATATATATATATATTGTCACGGGTGAGAGTATAAAAAGAAGAAATGTATTTACAAAATATACAGACGGAGATAGAAGCAGCTGCTGCCAAGATGGAGGAACAGCAACAGCACGAGCGCTATTTCATTCTTCGTCTTCATCGTCTTGTTGAAGCGTTCTTGTTCCTGATGGCATGTAACATATAATCCCCGCCGTTGGTAGCGCCGTCTCGGCGCTTAAGGAACAGCAGGATCATGTGCAGAGAAGTAGGGCTTGAGGCGGGAGACGTGCACGATATCAGTAACGGGTACCGAAGATGACGAACTACTGTCCAGAGGAGCGATCTCGTACGTGACCTCAGTGAGCTGGCGTAAGACCTTGTAAGGCCCGGAGTAACGAGAGAGAAGCTTCGATGATAGGCCAACGTGGCGGCAAGGTGTCCAAAGGAGGACCAAAGGGCCTGGGGAATAGGTAACCACTCTATGATGGCTATCGTAGCGGGTTTTCTGAGACAGCTGGGAGGCAGAAAGACGATCCCGTGCGATCTGTCGAGCCACTTGAGCGCGGGCAGTTACATCACGGGCGTACTCGGTGAGAGTGGACGTAGCGGAAGGTAGAAGAGTGTCAAAGGGTAACGTGGGATGGCGCCCAAACAACAGATAGAAAGGGGAGAAGCTAGCGGTGTCGTGGCGGGACGAATTATACGCGAATGTCACGTAAGGCAAAGTGCTATCCCAATCACGATGATCTGCGGAGACGTACATGGATAGCATGGTGGTCAAGGTGCGATTGAGGCGCTCCGTAAGTCCATTTGTTTGCGGGTGGTAGGCAGTGGTGAGCTTGTGACGTGTGGAACACGAACGGAGAATGTCCTCGACGACCTTCGAAAGAAATGAGCGACCGCGGTCGGTCAGTAGCTGTCGCGGAGCGCCGTGGTGGAGAATGACGTCGTAAAGCAAAAAGTCTGCGACGTCGGTGGCACAGCTTGTAGGTAGTGCCCGCGTGATTGCGTATCGTGTCGCGTAGTCAGTAGCTACGGCAATCCACTTGTTACCACTTAGAGAGGTTGGAAATGGTCCCACGAGGTCGAGGCCGACGCGATAGAAGGGGACACTTGGAATGTCGATAGGTTGAAGAGGACCAGCTGGGGACAAGGAAGAATGCTTGTAGCGCTGGCAGGAATGACAAGCAGCAACATATCGCCGCACCGAACGGTAAAGGCCGGGCCAGAAAAATCGACGCCGTACGCGATCATACGTGCGGGTTGCTCCGAGATGGCCAGCCGTGGGGGCGTCATGAAGCTGTTCAAGCACAGTGGAACGGAGTGCCGCCGGAACTGCCCTCGGAACTGGTGTTGCGTCGGTAAAGAATGCCATCGCGTAGCACAAACAAATGAAGTGACGGGTCCGCGGGATTAAGACGTAGACGGTAGATGATAGGCCGCAGGTAGTCATCACGCAGTTGCTGGTTGCGTATGTCGGCGAAATCGGATATGGCTAAGACACAGGCATCGGAATCGTGCGCTGACGCCTCAGGAGGATCCACTGGGTGACGGGATAGACAGTCAGCATCCTGGTGCATTCGGCCAGACTTGTATGTTACGTTGAAGTTTCAAAGTTTCAAAGCCCAGCGTCCAAGTCGTCCAGTGGGATCTTTGAGGGACGACAACCAGCACAGCGCGTGGTGGTCGGTAATTACCGAAAAGGTGCGACCGAACAAGTATGGTCGAAATTTTCCGACGGCCCAAACTAGTGCGAGGCACTCACGCTCAGTGATAGAAAACTTGCATTCTGAAGGGGAGAGGAGGCGACTGGCGTAGGCAATGACGCGATCCTGTCCTTGTTGCCGCTGGGCGAGAACAGCCCCTATACCATGGCCGCAGGCATCGGTGCGAACTTCTGTAGGGGCCGACGGGTCAAAATGAGCCAAGATGGGTGGTGAGGTAAGAATCGTAGTAAGTGTGCCGAATGCAGTTGCTTGGTTGGTACCCCAGTGAAACGGCACGTCCTTTTTCAGGAGTTCCGTGAGAGGACGGGCGATGTTGGCAAAATTCTTGACAAAACGACGAAAGTAGGAGCACAGGCCGACAAAGCTCCGGACATCTTTCGCGGACCGTGGTATCGGGAAATCTTTAACGACTCGAACTTTCTCAGGAACAGGCTGCACGCCACGAGCGCTGACAAGGTGGCCTAGCACAGTGATTTCCCGACGGCCGAAACGGCATTTGGAAGAGTTGAGTTGAAGGCCTGCTGCTCTGAAAACTTCGTAGAACAGCTGACAGGCGGCTCAGGTGGCTGTCGAATGTGGGTGAGAATACGATGACGTCATCCAGATAGCAAAGGCATGTTGACCATTTGTATCCACCAAGGAGGGAGTCCATCATCCTTTCAAATGTAGCCGGGGCGTTACACAAACCGAATGGCATAACTTTAAACTGGAACAGTCCGTCCGGTGTAACGAACGCTGTCTTTTCACGGTCGCGAGGATCGACAGAAATCTGCCAGTATCCCGATCTGAGGTCGATAGATGAGAAGTAAGCGGACCCGTGTAGGCAGTCGAGAGCGTCGTCAATCCGCGGTAGTGGGTAGACGTCCTTGCGAGTCACTTTGTTTAAGTGACGATAGTCTACGCAGAAGCGCCAGCTGCCGTCCTTTTTCTTTGCTAACACGACCGGCGACGCCCATGGACTGCACGATGGTTCGATTACGTCTTTAGTGAGCATTTTGTCAACTTCACGCTGTATAACTTGGCGCTCAGCATGGGAGACGCGATAGGGACGCCGTCGGATTGGGCTGGCGTCTCCAGTGTTGATGTGTGTGACAAGAGCTGTCTGACCCAAGGGGCGGTCATCGAAATCGAAGATGTCGCGGTAAGATTTCAGCACGCGCCGAATATCAGCTGTCTGTGCTGGAAGGAGGTCAGGGGAAATCATCTTGTCAATGTTGTCATCGGCTGTGCTCTGTGGAGAAGAAGACCGAGCAGAGGAGTAAGAAGCATTGGTAGCGAACGCAGAAATAGCAGTTTCGATAGAAGAGACATTGGCCAGAGTCATGCCATGCGGAATCAGTTGCGTGCACCAGCTGAAGTTCAGTACCGGGAGGGACACTCGGTTATTCGTAACTGTCAAAAGTGTGTGTGGAACGGCAACGTTTCTGGACAGCAGGACGTCGGCAATAGGTGTTAGCATGTAATCACCGTCCGGAACCGGAGGTGAAGACCGTAAGTGCACATACGTAACGGCTTGAGGCGCCAGACGAACATAATCTACAGAGCACAAACGCGGTTGAGGTGGCGGGGAAGCGTCATAGTGGCATGGTAAGTCAAGCTGAAGCAAGCCGGTTCCACAGTCAATCAGGGCAGAGTGGGCAGACGGAAAGTCCATTCCGAGGATAAGGTCATGGGAGCATTTCTCAAGCACGGCAAACAGGACAATTGTGGAGCGGTCAGCAACACTGATACGCGCAGAGCACATCCCAAGCACGGGGAACGTCCCACCATTGGCGACTTGGACGAGGGGTATCGTGGGGGGCGTTAGAACTTTCCTAAGGCGGCGACGAAGCTCCGCATTCATCACCGATATATGAGCCCCTGTATCAACAAGAGCAACAACGAGTGCGTCGTCCACTTTAACATCAATAAGGTTACGTCTGGTCGGAAGCGTGGTCAGAGGATTTGGTGGGCACAAGGTCGATGCAGCGTCACCTCCGGGAGCTGCATCGGCTAGTTTTCCCGAGGCAGGTGGTCAGTCGGCGACGTTGGACGGCGAGATTGGGGCGAGCGAGACGATGGGCGACGCGACTGCGGTGAACGGGACTGACGGCCATGCGGGGACGGTGAGCGAGGACGATACGGCATGGCAGGGACGTCGTCGCTGGTGGCTTGAGGTGGTTCGCCGTGAGGTTGGAAGCTTCCGTGGTCAGTGTTTGGGCGACGGTTGTACCCATAGGATGTTTGATGCCCATACCACGAGTTGTTGCAATGGCGGGCCACGTGACCAACACGATGACAGTTGAAGCAAATAGGGCGGTCATCAGGAGTCCTCCACTCGGCGGGATCACGAGGGGGCACTGGACGGCTTTGACCTTGGGCATATGGACGTGAGGGGCGACGGCGGTTCATCGGTCGAGAAGGGACTGGAGTGTATTCCGAATTCAGGCCAGCACTGGAAAGCTCCTGACGAACGAGAGCCTGCACAAGTGGTACCATCTGGGAGCTAGAGTCACAGGCGCGGGAGCACGGGGAGGTAGGAGCCATAGCTTCAAGTTCACGGCGGATGATCTTCGTCACATGCTCTGCAGTTAATGGCGCCTGGACGACTGGTACGTCGTCACACGACCACGTTGCGGCGGTGTTCGGAAGTCTAGCGAAATGGTGGGCGATACGTCGACTTTTGGCGGCCTCGAAACGCTGACATTCCTTGACGATGGCATCCACAGTGTCACAGTCCTTGCAGATGAGAAGATTGAACGCATCATCTGCAATGCCTTTGAATATGTGCCCCACTTTCTCGGTTTCGTCCATATCACTATCTGCTTTGCGGCAAAGGGCAAGAACGTCCTGTATATACGTCAGGTACGACTCGGTCGACGTTTGTGCGCGAGTTGCCAACTCCTTCTTGGCCGCTGCCTTTCTGCCTGCAGACTTGCCGAAAAGGGCCCGCATCTTTTCCTTGCATGCGTCCCAGCTTCCAATTTCTTCTTCATGGTTCTCGAACCATACTTTCGCTGTTCCTTTGAGGTAGAACAAGATGTTCGCCAACTTAAGTGTGTCATCCCAGCGATAGTTTTTGCTTGTACGTTCGTATATCGGCAGCCATTCGTCAATATCGACATTGTCGGTGCCACAGAACGTGCCAGGATCTTTTACCTGAGGCAGGACAACGGTTGTTGTTGCGGTCGCTTCAGCGGGAGCCGAACCGTCTTCTGCCATTGCGGGATAGGCCAAGCGGCGGCCACTGCGGAGTTCCGTTGTATGCGGTTGTCACCCAGCACTTCCACCAAATGTCACGGGTGAGAGTATAAAAAGAAGAAATGTATTTACAAAATATACAGACGGAGATAGAAGCAGCTGCTGCCAAGATGGAGGAACAGCAACAGCACGAGCGCTATTTCATTCTTCGTCTTCATCGTCTTGTTGAAGCGTTCTTGTTCCTGATGGCATGTAACAATATATATATATATCCGTGTGTGTGTGTTCCTCGCTCGCTTGATTCCTCTTTCTGCATTTCTTTCTCTCTATTTCTCTCTTTCTCATTGTTACAGTATTACTCATGTATGTTTAAGTATGATCTTACATGCCCATTTGTACTGTAAACGGTCGTATGCTGCCAATGTAAGGGTCATCAGGGACCAAGTCAAGCTGCCTAGAGCAGCTTTTAGCCCTGAAGACTATCCAGATTTTTCTGGTGACATAAACTTTGACTTTGACTTTGTTGCTATGATATGCTTTACTCTCTTTCCTGCTCTTAACCCCTCACTTCCCTTTCGCACGCCCTTGCTATACCGTACTATGCAAGGCTATGCTATGTTCTGTTAGCGTGCCTGGATAGCCGAGTGGTTAGGACGCTCGCCTTCGGATCGTGGGTACGCGGGTTCGAATGCCACGTCGCCAAGCATCTTTTTTCGCCAAGAATTTGTCAGTTTCTCTTTCTTTTTATCTCTTTATTTCTTCCTTTCTCCCTCTATTTCTCTCTTCATTTTTTTCTGTCTTTCTATCTCTCTGTGCTCGTTCTCTCGCCCATCAGTGTTATTACATGCCACGTTGGACAAATCCGCGCACGTGTCCTGGTAGCGAAGAGGACGATGAGGAAGAAAAAGACAGCGCGTGCAGGTTTATCATGATGACCAATTCGGATCAAGAGAGAGAGAAGAGGGAGAAAGGAAAGACAGGGAGGTTAACCAGAAGCAGTCTCCGGTTTGCTACCCTGCACGTGGGAAGGGGAAAGGGAATGTAAAAGAATGAAAGAGAAGAAGAGTTTGTGACGACAGCACGCGACAAAATACAACAACATTAAAAAAAAACGAAGTCATAACCGCAGTCCAAGTACTACACAGCAACATTTTCTTCCATCAGTCACAGTTTGACATTGAGTCCGGTTGCTTGGAGAAACCGCAACAACGCCTTCAGAGCGGCTCGTGCTGAAGACCGGGTAGGCCAGGGCCCTAAGATTTTGTTCTCCGTGAGAGGGCGGTTGTCCAGCTGGCCTAGTGCGGCTGAGAGGGCCGCTCTTGCGGAGTTGAAGCGAGTGCACTCACAAAGAAGGTGCGCGACTGTTTCGCTGCACCCACAGACTTCACATGACGGGCTCTCCGCCATTCCAATAATAAAAGAATATGCATTTGAGAAGGCCACTCCCAGCCATAGACAGACCAGCAAGGTGGAGTCACGTCTTGATAAGCTGGACGGGATGCGTAATTCAAGATCAGGGTCCAAGGTATGCAGCCGTGCACTTGTAAATGTCGATGATTTCCACAAGTTCAACGTTATACGACGGGCTAGCCCACGAAGTTCTTTTGCGGCGTCCGATCTTGAGAGGGGAATGGTGATACTGCTGACACCGTCGTGAGCGGATCGGGCAGCTGCGTCCGCTTGGTCATTTCCCTGAATTCCACAGTGACTAGGCAGCCACTGGAATATTACTTGGTGCCCTTTTTCTATTGCTGCATGGTGGATTTGCCTAATTTCCCCGATGAGCTGCTCATGTGAGCCATGACGTAAAGCGGAGGGTAGACTTTGGAGGTCTGCCTTGCTATCGCAGAAGATCGACCACGATTTAGGTGACTGCTCCATGACAAACTGAAGAGCAGCACGGAGCGCTACTAGTTCAGCGGCTGTAGTTGAGGTTGCGTGAAACATTTTGAGCTGTATTGTGGTAGCTCTTGCAGGAATTATTACGGCAGCGGTTGAGCTTGTAGTCTTAACTGAACCATCAGTGTAAATATGGGTGTGAGGGATGTACACCTCATGTAAATACAGTAGTGCAGCCTGTTTAAGGGCAACCAATGACATTCTTCTTTTCGTCGTAATTCCAGGTATGGTACGGCGCACTTCGGGTCGATGTAGGCATCATATAGGTGAGGATGGTCTTGCTGCAGGCGTATAGTTCGATAGCAAAGAAGTACTATGGGCAGCGATAATGCGGCTGAATGTAGTATGCGGCCTTTGTGCAGGAAAAGATGCCAGATGGTGCGAAGGTACCCGGGCAAGGTGACGAATATGAGCCCTGAGGGTATCATTGGTTACGTACGTTCACACAGGATGGTCTCCTGCAATGACGATTGTTGCCAATGTAGACACACATTTCGGAAGAATGTCCTTAAAGCTTGAACTTGCAGGCCCTGGAGTGCATTCAAATTTGTTTTGCAGGTATTTCCAATCACAGGAAGACTGTACCTCGCAAAACCGACAAATAAGGCATTGTAGAGCTGTAGCATAGACCTTACTGGTGTGCCCCACGACTTTCCACCCAGAAACTTGAGAAGGTGCGCTATGGTAGTCAGCCGTCTCAATTCTTATCACCTTTACTGACCAATGCTCGGTCTAAACATATCCGGTGTTAAAGTGCCTCCTACTTTATTTCATTTTTGCCCTTTCGGTAGTTGCTCAGAGCCGTACTTTTTTTTGCGACAGCAATTACATGGAGAATCTCGCTGGATTTTTGCCGTCACCGTTGCCGTCATGTCCCGTACACACACGCACACACACCTATATATATATATATATATATATATATATATATATATATATATATATATATATATATAGGATGGATAAAGAGAACTTCTGGCTACCGTAATAAAAATTGTGAAAAACTTCGTACTACAATATAGGAAACAAAGCAAATATTTATTTTATCCTAACAGTTTCGGCTGGCGGTCCAGCCTTCTTCGGAGGATGTAATTGAAATGACACCTCCGAAGTTGGCTGGACCGCCAGTCGAAACTGTTAGGATAAAATAAATAGTTGTTTCCTATATCGTAGTACGAAGTTTTTCACTATATATATATATATATATATATATATATATATATATATATATATATATATATATATATATATATATATATGTGTGTGTGTGTGTGTGTGTGTGTATATTGTGATGATGAAGAGCGGCGCCGAGGCTCCGGCGCGCGGGATCGACAGCGAAGTAGAGAAAGAGGAAGTAGATAATAGAACAGCCAGCCTAGCGAACAGGCGTTCTGTCTATTTCTCTCGTCATTACAATGGCGCAGTCTTCGAAAGGCTTCGGCGAACCCCAGCTGTTAGCTTGAGGCAATGCGTCTTCCAGAGGAACGCCGTCACGCTTCCTCGCTGATGGAACCCGCAAGTAGATCACCGTGGCAAGCATCCATCCCACCACCAGCGGACGGCGTCCAGGCCTCCATTGTGGTTCCGCGGAACTACTTGTCCGGTGATGTGCTACTTTGCGGCAACAATGCACACGGGCTCCTCTCGCCCAGGGACGGCGTACATGCCTCCTCGCCCCCACCTGCCAATCTGTCGGCGCTTCAGGCACCGTCCATGGACGGCGTCCAGGCCTCCTCGGCGGCTCAGGCCTCCTTCATCGACGCCGCAGTACCAGTTCACGACAAGCCATCGCACGGGTACCGGTTACCTCGGAACGCGGTTGACGCTTCCAACGGCAAGGACCCCGGGAATGCCGTCCACGCTTCCCGCAGCGACAACGGCTTACTGAGTACTCCATCGGCACCCGAGCCGCTTAGGGGTGCTGTCCAAGCTCCCTCGGACAAGGGTCCCTCCTCTGTGAGTACGCTGATCGTGTCATACTCCTCGGACGTCACCACAGGCACCACGCGCGGATCGCCCGAGAGCGCCGCCGAGCTTTCCGCCACCATCGCGCGACTCCGAGTCACGGTGAACGCCTTGGCAGCGTCAATCTCCGTGCTGTGTCCTGCCGCCTTGCCAGCACTGCACTCACTCAATGCCGCGTTGGCCGCCGCCGCCTCGCAAGACCATGAAGAGAGCTCACCCGAGAGCCGCAGAAAGCTCCTGAATGCCCTCACGGAGCTCTCATACCAACTCGGCTGGTTGCCGTCGTCATGCTCCGGAGTTTCGCCTACCGTATCACAATCACCGGCTGCCTGCGAACTACCGGAGTTCCACGGTTTCCAGAACGACGCCGTCGACTGGGTGGCGACCGTAAACGCAATCGGAGCTCGCGAGTGCTGGACGGATCAGCGGAAGTGGTGCGTGGCCATTGACCGCCTTCGGAATGGTGCCGCGGCGTGGCATCGATACGAAGGCGTGCGGCAGCAATCCTGGGCCGAGTGGAGCACCAGGCTCATAGCTGCCTTTGGACCGATTGATCACCACCTCACTGCCACCACCCAGTCCAACCTCACTGCTACCGAGGATGGAGCTCTGAAGGGGCACCACCTCGAGATGGCTGCAACTGCGCATTGCAGATCACTTGCAGACAGTGTCTCAACCTACTCTGGGACAACCACACAACTGAGACCAGGCTCACCATCTCAGGTCACGGACTCGGCGTCCGTAACTAACACAATAACGTCTCTGACAGACGACGAGACCACATCTTGTTCACAGCCATTGGAGAAGCGATCCCGAAGCTCACCACCGTATGTGCACGTCACTGCGACCTCTTTGCACCAGCGACAGTTGGAGAAGCGGCCCTCACTTCACGCGGAACCTGACCGGTCTGCGAATTCTGGGAAAGAGGCCCTTGTAGCGTCAAAGCATGGTCCTCCGCTTTCAACGCAGTCATTGGCCGAATGCGCAGACGCTCCCCTACTGCTCAGCGACAAATCGCTAGATGATGCCCCATTCGCCAAGGGTCAGTCCGTTTCATCAAGCGTGTACCCAAGCATGGCTGAACCTACACCCCAGCCAGAAGAATTCGATGTGTGCCAGCCCTGCCCCTGACGTGTGAGCCCGTTTACGACAGGAACAACTTCATTCAGACTGCCACTGTGTTCCCTGAAGGCCACGTGGAACACGACGGAGTTGTTTTTTGCACGGGATTCATCACTGGTCGACCGCGCGTCGACAAGTTCGAAGGGAGAGGCAGCGAGATCGAGATGGCTTTGGACACCCGTCACAATCTTGGCACAGGGTGCACACATGCCCAACCTCGTTCGCATCCTTCGCCGAGCCATCATTTACCGACTCAAGACCGAAGCCCGGAAGATGACAAAGTAGATGATACCTGCCACAGCAAATGGCATACGGCCAGCGTAAACGTGCGACCACAACAATACAGTCAGCGCCATCAACCAGAGCCATCGTCATCGGCAGTATTGCAAGCCAGACTGCACCGCGCCCGAGACCTGCGACCGCTGCGACATAGCCAGTGTCGGTCGCCGGAATCATACTTGGCAAACTTCCAACTGAAGTTCCAGCATCGCCAACCCAGGCCACACCGAAATAGTCAGTGCCGCCCACCAGACATACTTATGACAGATTCACGAGCCAAGTCGCAGCGTGGCCCAGACCGACCACCGCGATGCAGCCAGTACCGCCCACCAGAAACATTGTCGGCAGCCCAGCCGACAATGCTTGCAGTCATGGCCGAGTGTGATGATGAAGAGCGGCGCCGAGGCTCCGGCGCGCGGGATCGAGAGCGAAGTAGAGAAAGAGGAAGTAGATAATAGAACAGCCAGCCTAGCGAACAGGCGTTGTGTCTATTTCTCTCGTCATTACAATATATATATATATATATATATATATATATATATATATATATATATATATATTGTAGAGAAAGAGGAAGTAGATAATAGAACAGCCAGCCTAGCGAACAGGCGTTGTGTCTATTTCTCTCGTCATTACAATATATATATATATATATATATATATATATATATTGTGATTACCAAGAATGACGCTGGGCACCGGGCGCGCGGCCAGCATGCGAAGTCAGAGGAAGAAGTTCAGAATAGAACAGCTTGCTTCAAAAATTATCTTAATATCTTAATTTGATGTCATATTTATTATTACTGTTTTATGATTTTAAGCTTCAACTACATATTGTTGGCCCATCCCCCAGAGTGGGTACGTCCCATAGAACAGAAGGCAAAACAAAACAAAACAGCTGGCTCAGGAACGGGTGCTGTCTCTGTGTCTGATTTCACTACAATGGCGCAGCCTACGAACAACGAACCGTGAGTGCGTCCCCGTCGCTCATCGGCGCTGCAGACCTTACATCCAAGCACCGCCCACGATCATGGAGCCCGTGTCCTTACTACTGCCGGAAGCACCTGTGCGACCATTCGAGGACGGCGTCCAGGCCTCCTCGGTGGCCAAAGGGCAGGCTTACCCCGGCGCCGCGAAGACAGAGCGCGTCTTCCTGTCGCCCGGGAACGCTGTTCACGCTACCCGGGGCGACAACCTCTCGCTCAGGACTCCATCGGCACCTGAGCTGCTTAGGGATCCTGTCCAAGCTACCTCTGATGCGGATCCCGCCACAGTGAGCACAACCACCACCTCCGACTTGTCAAACATTGCCACTGGCTCCGCATGCGGATCATCGGATAGCGCCGCGCCTCTGCGGCGTACCATCGCGCGACTCCGCCTCGAGATCAACGTCTTGAGAGCGCGGAGCTCCCAGCTATATCCTGCCGCTGTACCACCATTCTGCGCCATGAATGCTCTGTTGGCTGCGGCCGCGTAGCAAGACATTGAATCCAGCTCAGCCGAGAATCGCAGAGAGCTCAGTTGTGTCCTCGCACAGCTCTCACACCAACTGGGCCCCTTGGCGTCGGCTCACTCGGCATTTGCGCCTCCCGTTCCACCACCACCGGCAGCGGCAGTGTGCGAATAGCCAGAGTTCAACGGCTTGCAGGACGATGCCGACAATTGGGTGGCGACCGTCAACGATATCGGGGCTCACGAGGCCTGGACGGAACCGCAGAAATGGGCCGTGGCGGTAGAGCGCCTTCGGGACGGTGCCGCGGCGTGGCACGGGTACGAAGGCGTGAGACAGCAGTCCTGGGCAGGGTGGAGTGCAGCTCTGATTGCCGCTTTCGGCCGGGTTCCCTGCGGCTCCAGTGAGCCCAACTCGACGTACACCGAGGATGAAGCTCAGGAGGGGCACAACCTCGAGGCTACAACTGCGAACTGCAGCTCACTGGCAGACAGCTACGCAGCCTGGCCTGGTACAAACGCCGGACTGACGCCACGCTGTGACGCTGCCTCGGTATGCGACGCCATAACATCACTGCCAATGGCCGAGAGCATTTCGCGTCCCTATCTATCGGAAAAGCTGCCCCCATGCTCGCCATCGCCTGAGCACTTGGTAGCACCGACCCGCGTCGTTCTGGACGTTGCACCACCTGATGAGACATACCTCTCCGCGGATTCCACCAACATCCTCTCTGACCAGACGGAAGCGGATCTGCGTGCGACTCAGTCATTGGCAGAACGTGAGAGCGTTCCCAACTTGCTCAGAGACGTTTCTCCAGACGACACCAAGCTCTCTGACACGTCCCAGATCGTTCTCATCGAGGACCTGCACACGCAGCACAAGTCTCCTGAAACGGCTGCTGACGAGGACGTCCCGGTTGTGCCGAACGTGGTGCAGCAGGTTGCGTTACCATGTCCACCATTTCCTTCCCCGGTTTCCAAAATGTGGAGGGACAAGGGTGAGCGTTTCGGGATCAACCTGCGACCATACCTGCGATACAGTGAGAGCCGCCCGCCAGAACCGTGGCCGAGAAAATTCCTCGCCAAGCCGCATCATGTCAGAGGACGTCGACTACCACGAAACTGCCAACTCCGTCCACCAGAGGAGAATGATACAGCTTTCCCTGCAAAGTCGCAGCGTGGCCGAGGTCGTAGACCACCACGACAAAGTCAATGTCGTCCCCCAGAGTCGTCATCGGCAAAGGTTCAAGCCAAGCCCCAGCGTCTACAACAACATAGCGAACGACCACGTAGATGTAGCCAGTTTCGGCCAGCGCAATTATATTTAACAAATTTCAAGACGAAGTTCCAGCGTGGCCGAGTCCGGCCACTCCGAAACAATCAGTGCCGCCCACCAGAGACACTGTCGGCAGCCCACCGCGCTCGCAGTCATGGCCGAGTGTGATGACCAAGAACGACGCTGGGCACCGGGCGCGCGGCCAGCATGCGAAGGCAGAGGAGGAAGTTCAGAATAGAACAGCTGGCTCAGGAACGGGCCAGCTGTATATATATATATATATATATATATATATATATATATATATATATATATATATATATATATATATATATATATATATATATATATATATATATATATAGCACAAATAAAAACAATTCAGAGGAAAAAAGTTCTGACGCACCGCACCGGGGATTCGAACCAGCGAGTCCTCGCTCCGCAGCGCGCCGCGTTAGACAACTCTACCACGCGCCATGCTTCGGCCGGTTGAAAGACGGCGTGCTATTTATATACACCATGTACCGCTGGCGGTACGGAGATCTCGGAGGAGGTTCTCTATCACGCAGAGCTCTTACACTTTCTTTCAATTTGAAAACTGGTCTTGAGACGCGCACGAAAAAGTGGCCCCTTTCTGTACCCACTCGCGATGTGGAACGAAAGACATGGCTGATCCCTCTGTCATAGGAATCGGTATAACACGAAAGTACAACGTGTCTTCAATGACGTATTTGAGCGTTTTATGTGCATTCTTTCGCCCCAAGCGCGAAGGAATGAATGCTACAGCAACAAATTGTAATGTCACGCGAAGAACGGCAAATAGCTCGAAACTTGCAACGCGCTGCTCTAGCAGAAAGGGCGCACGGAACGAACATACACAGGATGAGCGCGAACTAACAGTCACAGTTGTAACTTATTTCTGTGTGAGCTCCTTTCGCAACAGCAGCCGCTGCGGTGAGCGAAGTGACCTTCGTGCTCTCAACGCAAACTTGGGGTGAGAGCGCAAGACATACACTACCGCCATCACGAGATAAGCCCGCGAACAAGCGACCAAGCCCTGTAGAAGCGCGCGCTCACCCGCGTGGGGCGACGACCTTTAAAGCGCGCTCTTCGAGACCTTCGCGCCATCTCGCTAGTGACAACGAAAACAGGCTGAAGTGCCACCGATCTCTGAGTACTGCCATCGGTAAATGGTGTGTATAAATAGCTCGCCGTTAACATGGCAAAGAACGTGCAGTCTGTGGCCTAATCGGTTCGCGCCTCGCGCTACGGAGCGAGGGGTCGTAGGTTGGACTCCCGGTGACGGAACTTTTTCTCTGTTTTTTTTCTGTGCCAACTGTTAGTCTCTATATTTTATAACGTCATATCTGTGACGGAAATATGTCGGTAGAGCCGTGGTGGACCCCGGCATAAAACACTTTCGTGTTAAAAAAAATAATAACCCCGGGCAGATCTAGAGTTACTGTATCAGAACTTGTTGTTGGGCGAGTTGCTGAGTACTTAACATCGTGGTTTAGCGCTAAAAAAGACAGACACATGTGAGAGACAGGATAGCGCCTGTCCTGTCTCTCATATGTGTCTGTCTTTTTTAGCCCTAAACCACGATGTTAAGTTACTGTATATGCTACTTTTAAAAGAGCCATATACAGTAACTCTAGGCATTCCTTGCGTCAGACCCCACCGCGTGGCAGGAGAAGCAGAAGGGTCACTCCACGCGCCGCAGTTTAAAAGAAAAAAATATCTAAGAGCGTCGGGTTCTGCATAGTGGACACTTGCAGCGCGCGCTGCTCAAACACAAAGACGTAACAACAGTGACAGTTGTTAGTTCGTGCTTCTCATGTGTATAACTGTGCGTTCTTTTCGAGCGTCCTCCTTTGTGCTTCAGTAGCGCGCTGCAAGTTTCGAGCTGCTTGTCGTTCTTCGTGTGACATTCGAACTTCTTGCTATCGCATTCATTGCGGCGAAACTGTGACTTGCGGCGAAACTGTGACGTTTTTCTTTCCATCGCTGCTATTCAATAAGTCCTCTCCGCCTCTCTCACTTTTCGCTGAACGCTCTTTGTTGCCATATCGCTTACACTGCCAGCCTGGTGCAGCTGGTGAGTCTCACAGTTCTTTTTATTCACTTTGAGTCAATGCTGTCAATATACAAATACCGAAACATCTTCTCTGCCCATCTACTCTCCTTCATATTCCTGAGCCTCTCTTCGAGCCTCATTCTGCTCTGAGCTTCCCTCACCTCAAAACACGTCCATCCCACATCACCCTTTGCAGCCTCATTAGTCATCTTCCAGTGAGCGCCCAACGCGAGGTGTGCCACAGTCCTTTGATTAAGATCCATTCCTGATTGTACCTCCGACCTCACGCATACCACTGAGTTCCCAAATGTAATCCCCGGAACCATTACACATTTACACATACCTCGAAGCACCTCGTATCTATTGTATCCGCATAACGCTCTGTGCTTCATTATTGCAGCATTCCTCTTTCCCTTTGCGACCAAGGCTTTTTCCTGTACCTCCATGTATCTGTCACTCTCATTTACCCACACTCCGAGGTACTTATATTCTCTTACCCTCGGTGTTTCCTGGCCCTGTATTGACACCGCCTGATCAATGGGATCATTCAATACCATCAATCCACATTTTGTTGCACTAAATCCTTGTTCAAGAGCTTCACCTTCCCCTCCGCATATACGCGCCAGCCGCTGTGTATCATCTCGGCTGTCCGCAAATAACACAATATCGTCAGCATAAAATAAACCGCATACATAAATAACGCTAAAAAGCAGAGCGCCACCTAGTGGCTCATTAAAGCCATGTGCAATCCAAGATAATTCATTCACAAACAAAATGTCATTTCTACGCGTGTAGTACCATAGAGCCGCCATAATGGTCTAGTCATGCTCGGCTGCTGACCCGAAAGAAGCGGGCTCAATCCAGGCACAGTGGTCGCATTTCTACAGACACGAAATACTAGAGGCCCGTGTACTGTGCGATGTCAGTGCACGTTAAAGAACACCAGATGGTCGAAATTCGCGGAACCCTATACACTACGGCGACTCTCACAGCCCGAGTGTCCTGGGCACCATAAAACCACAACAGCGTTGCAGTGTCAGATATCATTCTAGGTATTTGCAAGAAACGGTATCTACAGTAACATGCGCATGCCTCTCGTTAGAAGTGCAGGGACGCCGGAATAGCCTCAGTATCTCATAATGTGGAGGCTACGTGCACCCATAGACAATTTTACATGTGAGTTTAGAGGAGGCGAAAGCTCCTCTCCGCAGTTACTGGCAATCAAGGGCAATGAGCGCATAGCAATTACGAGAATTCACAACGAAGCGGCCGCCCTGCGTGGCGCCAAGTTCTACAATGCAATTTCTTGGCGTACGAAAAACCACAGAAACCCAGTGACGTACACAGCATGCGACGTGAAGACTGTTTTCTTGGCGTGCGTAATGCTCTACCGCTCGGCCGCGAACGTTCAAGAAGTGCCGATTGTGTGACTGCAGTAAATCAAGTATAGCCTCATGCGCACGTATTGGCATACGCGCGCACGCACACAAACGTGGGCAAGGCAGTTCAAGCGCATACCGACGCGCACGACCGTAAGCACAGGCAGGCGACCCAGACATACGCACGTCTACGCACACAGAAAAGACACGAAATCACGCTAGGTCACGCAAACAGTTCCCATCTGAAGGCAGGAAGCGTACGCAGAACCACAACCGAACTCTGAAGAAAGAGAAAGGACATTCTAAAGATGCCACGACTATGCAGCGACCCAAACGTATACTGGAGCCCCGCGAATCCCTGTCCCGCATCGCATTCCGCTGCTTCCTGCAGATCGCGAGCCTGCCCGTTTCAGCGGAGATTACGTGCCAGGCAAGCGACAGGATGCCAAGGAGCGCAGCCAAGAAAACAAGACTCGTCCAGCGGAGAGCCCATTCCAAGCGGGGCGGCTGGAGACACACGTTTTCGGAAGTCGTTTGGAACTATAGCCCCTGTGTGCAGTCCGCCGGGAGGACTTGGCATTGCGGTGTATTTTACGTTTGTACATTAAAAGCGCTGATTCCTTTGTTTCTGCCCCGCATTTCTACCTCCGACGTCTTTCGGGACCTGTTCCCCGTTTCATCTAGCCGCCATATCCGACTGGACCGAAAGAACATTCCTCGCGTTGTCGGCTGAGAAGTACTTCCGCGATCAAGGAAATCACAGGGAAGAGTGGAAATCAACGTGCAAGTATGGGCGTGCAGATGTCCTTTGAGTGCCGCTTCCATTATATCTTTTTTAATGCGCATAAACATCCTTGGGCTACTACCCGTCCGTCGGCCTGTAACGCAACGCGCTACAATAGGAGGGTCCATCCTGGAGATAGTGCAGAGAAGTGACGCCTGCCTTGGCTATTCGGTATTTACTCGTGCACTAACAGCATCTGGCCTGCCGTAAGTACTCGCACGCAACAAGCAGTGGTTAACACTGGTTAACGTCAGCTTGTGTTGCCCAAATGAACGCCAACGTCAGCGTTGGCTAATGTCGGCTATTGTGGCTTAATTATCAATGGTGACTAATGCTGTCGACTAGTGCTGGCTGGTGTTGTAATATTAAGGTTAAATGCAGAAGTTCAGGGGAGGACGCAAGCTTGAAGAGATGAGATATTCGTGCACACGGGGTGTCTCTGGAGCCGACGTTTCGACAAGCGGGCTTGCCTACTTCAAGGCTGCAAATGTTGCACCCTCGAAGAAGACAAGTCCGCTTGCCTTTAGGTTAATTGGTGTGATTCCAAATAATACTTACCAGCTTTCTTATGATGCCCAGGTAGGGAATTTCTGCACAATTTTTTTATTGCTGCGTGGTTTTCTTGACGCATTGTTCTATGGCATGTGGGACCTGTTACCACATAACTACCTCTATTAAAAGTATATTGCAATTCAGTTTTATTCACATCAAAAAGGTCATCAGCCGGAGGCAAGCGCCAAAACAGTCCTTCGGGAAAACTCCAAAAGTACGAAGCCACCTAAGCAGAGGCGTCAGTTGCGGAAGGGGGGGGGGGGGCACCTTTCCTTGGCCGCATGCCTTAGCAGCCCTAATTAGGGCTGTATTTTGCTCTGAACATGTAGTATACTGCCGAAATGAACCCCGAACAAACAAAACTTGCACATTTTTATCGCAACAGCGCTAGCCTTTTCTTATGTACTTCGGTCTCAGTGCAAAGTTAGTGCGGCTTGAGCACAGCTTGGCACTCGTCTTTAAAGAATACGCGCCGTTGCAAATAAATTATGGGATTACGGCGCAAAGAGCAGGACGCGCCAACTCAAGGCGTCTCATTACATTATGGACTGAGATAAAAGAAATGCACACATATTCATATCAAGCGTTAGTGCTGAGAGATAGCCAAGGAGATACTGCTGGCTTTTCTTGCTTCATTAAAAAGCAGTATTTATAGCGAAGCCGTAAAACTGCACCAAGCATCGTCAGGAATTAAGAAACCGGAAGGCCAATCGTGAAGGCGTCACGCACGCGTGAAATCTCTCCCGCGTTTTTTTTTTACATTTTTTTATTCAGACCTAGAAAAAACTTCAGCGCAATCGTTCCTGCCTATCCTAAATAAAGCAACTATAGTGGGAGATATTTCCTTTTATCTTTCACGTACAAGGACTCCCAGGTTTTGAAGAGCAGCTCAGTCGCTACAGGAAACGTCGAATCCGTAAATTCATCGAGGCTCCAAACTTATCGTTACGCCTCCATTACCACGTACAGCCGTCGTCTCAATTGCTCGTCCCTCTAATAACAGCGTCACTGTTTAGCACAGAACACCGGCGGCACCGGCAGACCATCGACCACAGGGAAGGGCGATAAGCGCCTCCAGAGTTTTACGACTTTCGCATGGATACGAGTTAATCGACAATCTCCCTCTGGCGCAACGAGGGCGCATCAAACCGGGAAGCCACGAATGCGACACGACGTTTCTATTTCGCCGTGTTTAAGCCGCCATAAGCCGCCTAATCGACTTTACTATCCCCATAGCTTTAGGTGAGCGGCGCTTCGATCTATCTACATTCGATTATAGTATATTTCTTAAACAAGTCAGCCGCGATGGACCCGACAATCTGAACTAGTCACCAATAAATAAAACACCTGTAGAACCAAGCAGAGCCTCAGCGTATCGTAGGAAAAGCAGAACGGAAAAAAAAAAGACGAAGGAATTATTTAAAATGTGTTCCCGTATACAACCGTATAGATCGAGTCGCCGAAATTTACGACGCCCAATATCTCCGCGCATGACTAAGTAGTCCGGCGTGTATACTGCGGCACCAGGAAATAAATAACTTGCTGCTCGCGACCTTTTTTTCGGAGTTTTTGAAGACCTTCTTATCAATAAATACCCAAGGCAGCGGAATAATTAGATACCCATAGCTATGGCTTTATGCAACCAAGTAGAGGTTTATATAGCGGTAAGCCTCATTAGGCCAGGTAAGGACACCATATGCAATATACTGCACTATGCTTAAATCCACTGTTGGAAGGGAGGGGTTAACCAGATATATCCGGATGGCTGGGGGGGGGGGGGGGGCTCTGTCCAGCGCGTGTTTCCGTGCCCTTGAGAGCGCAGTAGCGGAATTTCCAGTCACCGTTACATAAGGCAAAGTCACGTGACTAGAGAAGAGGGAAAAATTGGCCGCGTATCTGCGTGCTTCGCTGCAAATGTCGTGTAAAGACGATAGAAGAGGCGCTGTGTGAGATATGGACGCCATCTGGCAATACGTCGGGAAACATGAGTGTTGTGTTGCGTGCTGGTAGTCCCGGCGCAGCAGCAGGCGAAGACTGGCGGTGACCAACGCGACCGGTAGGGACGCCAGCCAGCCCGAAAAAGCGGTTTGGCGCGAAGCGCTGAAGCAGAGAAACGTCCGCACTCAACGAGTACTCTCCACACACTCTTTTATTTACATGTCGCCTGGGTAAAACAGGAACGCCAGAGCGGCGCCCACAACTGGCAGCCTGAAGGCCGCCCACAACGCTGCTTTTTCATTTTTTAAATATATTTTTTTTCACCTTGTTGGCCTTCTCAAAACTAAAGTTTTTCAACACCAACCCATGGCATTCGTACAGTGCAATACAGAACCGAAACCGAAACACAACAATGAGCTCGTGCGAAGGGCACGGAGGAAGGCAAATTTCAGCGCAGTCGCATTTTCAGCTTTTTTGAAACAGCGCTCACTAGACGACGACGAAGTAAAAGAAGGCACAGGACAGGCAGCGCCTGTCCTGTGCCATCTTTTACTTCGTCGTCGTCTAGTGAGCGCTGTTTCAACAAAGATGAACGCATACCAACTCGCTCAAGCTTCCATTCTTATGCATTTTCAGCGCAGCTTAAGAAACTAGGGTCCTTAAAATTACGTATGTATGCATTCTCTATTAAAGGAACACGCCACCTAATACTTACCTAGTGATGTTGCACCTCAGATATGCATGATATTTACTTTTTGATCGACAACGTTCACAAGTATGAACAGTCGTACCAGTTCAAGACGGCTGGCCCTTGGGCAAGTGGTTCAACTTTGGCCGAGTGGCTGAATCGAGGGACGTGCCGACAAACAGAAAGACAGACAGACAGAAAGACAGACCAAAATTTCTGCGTTTAAGTTCCCCAAGAAAGACTATCGTCTTTAAAAAACTGCCGCTCGTTAGAACGACACAAAGTACAGCTTGTCTGTGGGTATTGCTTGTAGAGGCGTACAGGCAAGCACACAGACACTACACAAACACCGTTTGTGAAACGAAAGGTCGCACTGTGGCGGGAAAGAAGGTGGACACAAGAATTATCTGCGCATGCTCAGGAATGGAAGCGGCACCGATTAATCGGTGCCGGTGCAAGTGCTGCTACACGAAGGAGAACTGTTTAAGCAAACAAAACGCGTTACTGTGGTTCTTATGTGGATGGCCACGAGATGCTAAGCGCTCTACCGCTGAGGTCAACGCCTTTTATGCGGGCGCGGAATGACTTCGACTGGAAGTAGCATACACAAACAGTTTCCTGCACAAGATACACCGATTTGGCTCGCTTGAGTGTTGCCGTGGTCGTGAAGATGAGAAAGTTGGTCACATTCTTCTTGAATACATACAGTATGCAAATGAAAGAAAAAAAGGGAAAAAAAAGCTCGCAAGTCTGGACAGGCGCCCTCACACATTACAGAAGTTGCTTAGGCCGTGACCTGAAAGCATTTTCAGCAAAAGGCGAACATCTTAAAAGACTTCTTAGTGGACACTGGACTAGATAAGCGCTTGTAGTGGGCAGCTGTGTGTAGCTATGCATGAAGTGACGTGTTAGTCCGTATACTGTGGGGAGAACTTGGACAGAAATGTGTGTGTGTGTGTGTGTGTGTGTGTGTGTGTGTGTGTGTGTGTGTGTGTGTGTGTGTGTGTGTGTGTGTGTGTTTGAACGTTCTATTTAAAAGTGAACTCCTGCAAGCGAACTGTACATTGCCATGCTATTTTTGTTTATTACGGTTTCAGTTTGTTATACCGTTTTTTCTTTACTTGCTAATTTTTGTTTTTGGGTAACGACATTTTTTTTTTACTGCAGAACTTATAGAAATGGAGTAGCGAGGTATGTAAACCTCAACCTCTTCACAACAAGCCGTTTAGAACAGAACAGGTTCACGCGTTACGCCATCACTTACCGTTCCATCAGTCGTCGCGGAGTTCCTTATATTCTTGTCATTAACTGCCCACAAGCCGCTGCACGTGCGCTGCACTGAATTATCACGACGGAGGCCAGAGGCCAGCGCGCCTAATAACTCACCAGTGTGACCGCGAGAGGGCCCCTTACGCATCCGGGGGCTAACGAGCGCACGCGGCGCCGCTTTACGACCGCTGGATGGGCGCGCAAAGCCATCAGGATCCGGTGTTTGCCTACGGTTTGGGTTTCTCGGCCACGCCCGCCTTGTCCGGCACGTTGCCCTCTTATAAAGCTCTGGTGGATAAACAAGGCCGGAGAGCGAGCCTCTAAGAGCTTCGTATAGTGTTCAGCCGATACAAGACCGCTTGCACCAGTGTACAGTGCGCGGGTCGGCAACAGAACACTGTGAAAATAAAACTGCATTATGCCTTCACCTAAGAGGACTCGGCGAAAGCCAGTTTCGTTTTTCTTCCGAGTCAGTCGATGTATTGATACTCCCTCGCCCCCTCTGAAAGCTGTCTGCACCTAAAGTGGTTTTGCACTGCCTCTAGGATCGGGGACATTGCAATCTTTCTGCACCTTCATCGGCTCACCTTTGACAAGCGACTATGTCGTGTGATGACGTCATCATGTGACATCACGTTATGTGGTGTCATAGTGACGAGGCGATGACGACACAGCGACGTCTCGAATTTTGGCGATCTGTGACGTGATGGCGGCGTCATCACGTGATGATTTTTTTGCATCACTCGTGTTGACGCCGACGGTCGATTTTGGCGTTTGATGAGGGATCCTTTCGCCTTAAAGAGTGTGATGGGATTCAAGACAGACAGAGAAAGGACTTATAGAAAGGTACACAAGTGGAATACTTAGGTACTGTTTTGGTGGCTTCCCTGCGAAGGAACAAAATTGGCTGCAAGAATAAATGGCTGCACGAATTAAGGGACGGCCGAATTGGGACCCATGGAAAACTTATTCACGGTAACGTACGGTGGAACTTCTTCATGGTTAGCGTAGCAAACGACGATAAGCTACACAGCCGCAGTGCCGTTCGTTCACTGTGCGCTGCTCGCAATTGCAAGCTCGAGCAGTTCGCAATAATTGTATTCAGGCAGCGTCCAAGGACTGTTTTGTGGTCGCGTAGACTTCAGGAACACCGGCATCATATCATACCCTTGCTTAGAGTAAATGTATAGTAGTAGTAATGTCTCTCGTTCCGACAGTGGTACTGGTAACACAAGCATAAACGAAATCGACGGCAAAGAGTCATCTTGGCCCCCGGTGCCTGCGATGTTGTTTCTTCCTCGAGTAGTTCACGTCCGGCCAATAATAGTTACCTCACGGAGTATTCGTTGGCCGCGCCTATAACTGAAGCCTTATCACCCCCGCCCTACGAAAGATGCATCGTTTGCCGCGACTAGTAACGCAGCGCAAAACGCGCGAACTAATGCGATGCATATCGGCGCGTCTGGAGTGCATTACTACGCGGACACATGCGGCTTTACTGTAATTACTCACGAAGGCGCTGTGCCACACCCAAATACACAAAAGAAAAGGCGTCACGAAAAAACACTAACATCAAAGCGTAACCCTAAGTATACGTGGTTTAATGGCACAGGGTGTGAAAAGAGAGCGCAGAGGTCGTGTTACACGGCTCTTTTGCAGACGCAAAAGCGGGAAACTGTTAGAATGGCAGAAGAACGCAAATGGCGCCGAGCCACGGGGGACTATCTCGGAGACAAGCTCGAATTGTGTGTATGTATTTTTCCTTCCACTTATTGGAAAGGACGACGGGCCAACATTGCGTGCTGAAAGCGGTTATATACGCGCAGTGCTCTTGACTCTCTTGGGCACTCGTTGCACCTAAACCTAAAGGTGCCGATATTCATTTTTACTTGCCGTTTCTTTATTTCCTTACGCTGCGGAAATTTTATGAAATAAAAAGGTGGGGAGAGGAGAGGCACCTTGTTGCTGTGTGTAGATCCATCTCGAACTGCTAGCTTCCCTCTACAAGACTGATTTGGGCTCCCGTTTTGATAACTTCTTTATTTCGTGTTCCTACTTTGTATTTGTCTGCGTTTCCTGGAATTTCTTTATTTCATCCCTCTCTGCTTTTTTCTATCTTTATCCATGCTGCCACGCACGACAGTTATCGTTTTGAAATGCTAATTTCATTATTGGCGGTAATCGTTTGTGAGGGTTCTTGCCTCTCAACTAAACCGCAGTTTCGTGTCCATTGCACGAATAAATGTTATACTGCTTCTTCGAAGAAATAAGGCCTTCACAAAAACACATTGTTACCTTCAGATATGTTTAAAGAGCGTCACCCTTCACTGCACCCTCCCCAATGTATGACACTTATAGCCTCACTGAAAGGCCAGTTCTTGACCGTATATTGCCTCCCTTTTCACTTCCTTCATTCCAACCCTCCCATCATACTTAATCATATTTAACCATCACAGGGAGCAATAGACCTCCAACAGAAAGAATTATTTCAGCAAATGCTCCGGCAGCCATATTTTGTTCAATAATAAACTTTTCCCAAGTGCCTGTTATGAGGACAAACATGGACTGTGACGAGCGCGCGCGCACACACAAACACACACACACACACACACACACACACACACACACACACACACACACACACACACACACACACACACATGCACACGCACACACGCACACACAGGCGCACAGAAACACACACACACACACACACACACACACACACACACACACACACACACACACACACACACACACACACACACACACACACACACACACACACACACACACAAACAGCGCGATCTGAAATATTAAACTAATTTAGCACTTGCGAAGCACAATCCACCGCATTATAAAAATGCAGATTCATGAACAACAGCCGCTCGTTTCAGAGAGCTATGAAAATTGAGTTCGATTTCCGGGCCCGGAGGCTGCTACTATTGAATCCGAGCGTCAGCGTGTTTCACTGAATCAAAGGCAAACGAACAGCCGGGTCATACAGCTAGCCATCACAAAACGTTGCTTCGAAATAAGTGAGCCATCTTGCATCGCCGTTTTATAAAAACACCGGCGCTTCTGCGAGTGCTACGTCGGCTAAAATATAAATAATACAGGTGGTAAGAGGAAGCATGTTATCTTAAACGGCCGGTAACCAAGCATGACGGTCATTGTGCGTTGAATTAAACTCACTAAAGTGGACCCCACCACTGCCTGCCTACTTTGGAGAAAGCGGCAAACCTAATTTACCTTGTAAAATAAACTAGGACTTTCAGTTCACGCGCTGTTTCAGCTGTAGTGCGCCCAACTAATCAAGTCCGGAACGGAAATAAAGAGGGCACGAAGCCGGACTTCGCGAGCTCAGCTCTAATCCAATAACGTAACGAGCCGATATTTGCTGGCTTCGGCTAGTCGAAAGAACGCAGTATGAGCAAGACGCGAGCGGACTAAAGCAATAAGACGGTCTTCGCTGCACGGCACAAGAAAGCTGGGTCCGCCACGTTCGACTGTAGGACGCGCAAATATTGCAGCGCGGCCTCACGGAACAAGCGTGTCGACTTTCAGAAAGAAGACGGAAACAGAAGCCCATATACCGAGACGCCTTGTCGAACTGTAAAACAACGTCCGACCGCTCATTCCAAGCGCGTGCGCGAACTGCCACTTATCTACAGCACGCTCTAGACTTCCCAACGTCTTTGTTTTTTTCTTTTTTTAGAACGGAAGACGTTTTACCACGAAGAATGTGTTACTGAAGTGATGTTACGTCCCCTTTGCATTGGACTTTGAATGGGACAGCTGACTATAAAAAAAAATTAATGCGATAAGAACACAAACTGTGGACTATTCACAGAACCCCTCATTTTCAATCACATCTTAATATTGCCACGTGCTTGTGAGGGTGAAGAAGGTTGGGAAATACGCAGCACTTTATTTGGGCGAAATTATGCCCGGGAAATGAAACATTAAAGTACAAGCAATTCACACTGTACACCGATAGCGGCGAACAGGGCGTCGGCCGTCGAGTAATCTGCCAAGCGGTACAGCGTGTTGGCTTTTATACATGTGCTATCGAAGATTCCAGCGTCGTCGCTGTTGGCCGCGTAAGCTGTCGAATAAACCTGCGCGCAACCTTAACAGAATGATCTCAAACAATCGCGAAGCTTCACAAACATTGTAGCGCGGTCTGAGCCGAGCGTTGCTATACAGTCTTTGCGGGTGAAATCGGAATACATCAAAATCAGACACGCGTGGCATACGAGAAAGAGGGACAAAAGTATTTTTACGAACTGTACGTCTTCATCCTCATGCAATGTCACAACATTCAGTAGTTCCCCAATAAGATGTTTCCGTATCAGTTCAAAAGTTGACGAAATGGTCTTTAAGAAAAACCATTGTGAATAGCCACGCAATTCGCCTTAAGGACAACCTAAGGAACATGATGCAGGTGTCGCAGACCATCTTATTTGAACAATGTTTATGATCAAAGTGACTCTCTTACCCGACTAGTATCCCCTGTTCATGAACTGTATCGGCTTGCCACCTCTTTAGACGACTGTTCATTTTGTAGTTTGTACTTTCCATTGTATGTTTCGAGCGCGTGGGTGCGACTCTGACTGTTACGGCTGCCATGTATCTGAATTAGGCAGGTTTGCAATAAATCCCACAAGGAAGGCACTGTTACCTTTTCAAAAAGTACGCGCCCTCTACAAAATGTCTTTCTCAGTGTCAGCAAAGTAATGATATTTTGTCCAGAAACTGCAGCCGTACTGAAGCGTTTCACCTCTTCACTCTCAAAAAGTTAATTTAATAAAAGACAATCGTTCGGTACGCTTTGCAGCACGGTGTTATCAATCCAATGCTGGGAACAATCACTTCAGATAGCACCGTAATAAATTGAATTGCGCCTTGTTCTTCCAAGAGTCGATTTCAAAGCGTTGACCTACAATCGAAGCGGACAGTCAATGATTTAAAGGGCTGATAACTTGCCATCGTCAGATGGATTCCGAAAATGTTGTGCGACCAAACTGACGCGCCGAAGATGAATTACCCTACTCCATGGTGGCGCTATAATTGAAGAAGCCCGTTCAGCCGTCCTTGGAAGTTCGAGATATCAAAGAGCCAGATATACATTTGTCAACCTCTCGCCGTAGACTTTGTTCGGTTATACGTCGCCAACAATCAGGACTTGCAGACGCCCCGTAAAGCTCTCAATAGAGACGGCGTTTCAACGAAGGGCGCCAAGACGAACAACGTTCCCGAGCACTTCGCTGTCTAGGACATGCACTAGGAGCTACACTTGAACACTTACATCGATTGCTGCTCTTAAGGTCGAGCAGCTATGAGAAACATGGCCTATGTGAAGATCGATCAGCGTGGGAGGTGTTTGTCTTCCTTAGCGTAGTCCATTGCTATCACAGAGATTGCCGCAACCGTCTCAAGAGGGAAACATGGCGTGAACACCTGCTGCGGCTGCCGTGAATAGAAATTATGCCAAGCAAATAACCATGGAAACATTCGATCATCAGGGTATGTTTGATATTCAAGCGATGGTATTCCGGTAGGCGCGGTGACCGAGGTGTGCTGAATATGTGAAAGATGGTCAGACATGGTTTGTCACCGCAAGTTTATTAATTAACTTGCTATCTCGAAGGTAATCAACATGGCAGCCGTTTTTTTTTTGCATTTCTGTCAGAAAATGAATCCATCGCGACTCAACGTGCGTGCATGCCGAAATGTTTGAAATCTGTATTATTGCGACAGCACTTACATGGACACATCAGACGAATTTATGGCGTCGCCATCATGATCTGTATAAAGCTCAAATCGATAACAACGCCTCGGTCATTGTGTACTATATGTACAAGTGAAAGAGCGTGAGCGCTGCCAAAATGAAACGCAGAGATGAAACGAGCCGGCCGTCTTCGTCGCGCGAAAGGCGCATTGAGGAGTGGCGGAGGGGGCGCTCCGTACTTTGACCAGCCGAGCGTAGTCACGCGTGCCGCATCTTTACAGGGGATCAGCCGAAGGCTCACACCTGTGTACTTGTGTTCTCATCGCGAAGTTTGCATAGAAGCCATAGGCAGCAAGAAGGTCGCTTCGGACAGCGGCCGCGTTTCCTTAGGCCATCGTTTGGTTTGAGTTGCGCCAGGTCTCATGCTAAAGAAGTGAGCTGCTGGCCTCACCTCGTATACCACTCCAATTTGTTGCTAGCATTCAATGCTTCGCCCTTGCGGCGAAACTGTGACATTTTTTTTTCATAATTTCATATTTCATTTGCCACACCAACGTATAAAGAAAGAAAGAGCATGAAATCATTTCAGAAGGTGAGGAGCTACACATTCAAGAGAGTAGAAGCGTAAGACAGTTCAGCAAAGAAGACTTCTAATACAAAATGCCGTAATATGTAAAGCAGTAAGAATAGACGTGAACTAAAAAAAAAGAAACGTTGAATTAGAACCACGGTGTAAGAGGCACCTCTTACATCGTGATTAGAACTTAGGAAGGTGACTTCACAGCGAAGAGCGGCAGTCCTGTGCGGTATGCGGCATCATTAAAAAGTCTACAGCCGCTCGTGTAAGTCTGTTGTCCTTAGGAATTTGATCAATGCCTTGGTTGCTTGAATTCTCGATGACTTATCAGGATGACATTGGAGAATTGTTTCTAGTGTCAACGGTCTGTTGTGAAGACGAGCCAGAGCGAATATCAGTTATGTGTGTGCGTGTGTGTTCCCCTCTCTTTCTCTCTTTCGTTACTCTTCTTTCAATCTCCCCCATCCCTTCCCCCTGTACAGGGTAGCATACCGGTTATGCCAAACTGGTTAACATTCAACTGGTCACGGCTGCTAATAAAAGTTCAGTTGTTAGTATGCGCTTGTGCTGTAGCCTTCTTCGTCTAGTCTTACGTTTTTTCGCGCTATTTGCTTTCATCATGGTTAACATTCCTGTCCTTCCCCTCTCCCGTTTTCCTTCCTAGGAAGGTGAGTGACATGTCAAACCGAACATACATCACACAACTTTAAGTAGGGTGCGAAGTCTATAAATGTCATTTTTCGAAGCTAGCGCAGACGGCTAGGTGATTGAACTCCGAGCCCATATTCGGAAAGTACGAATGAAAGTATGCGACCGTGTTAGTTGTGCTGTGGTGATTTTATGAGAAATTTACGTACGCGCTGAAATGAATTGTACAGGTATGATTAAGCACGATCAAAAGAATTCACTAAGATGAGAAATCTTATTCGGACAAGCGGATTCTCAAAGTGGAGAGGCAGCGAGGCCGCGCGGCTGTTCAGACCGACCACATTGCCTTCTGCCCGCTCCGCCGCAGGGGCGGCGCAATCCACCAATCCACGGCGGACGTGTCGCCATCTTGCAGCACTACGCAATACTGCGCGCGCGCTTCTCGGGCATTGATTGGCTGCGGCCAAAGCGGCCAACTTTACCGCGCGGAGAAAATCGGTCCGAGAGCGATCCGGGCAAGCGGCCGCGGGTTTTCCGCTTTTGCGGATAATCTGCGTCCGCTTTCTACATCCTCCTCTCCGCTTTCCGGATCCGCGCTCGGTGTGAACGTGCCTTATGTCCGAGCATGGTTGCAGAAAGCGGTAGGAAGAAACGTGTCGTAGGTATACCGTACATTAATTGCGTATCTGACAGGCTAAAGAAAGTAGGAAGTAGATGCGGCGTTAATGTTGTTTTCACGGCTGCCAATAAGCTAGGTAAGATTCGTGCCACTGTGCAGAGGAAGAATGAGCAAGTAAAAGACAAGAAGCGGACCGATATTTGTTTCGTAAAGCACACCAAGAAATTCACTTATTGCCGTACGAGTGTGGTGTATAAGGTCCCTTTCAGCTGCGGCCGCTTCTACGTAGGACAGACGGGCCGATGCATTAACCGCATATTATTGTGCTGCACCGGCATAGAAATGAAGAAACCCGCCTGATGATTAAGGCATGGCATATCGAGAATAGTGACAGCGCATGCGTGAGCCAACCGTCGATTAACTTGCATAAAGACGAAATCAAATGCCTTAACAGTTATCATCCACGTAGACCCCCGCGCGTACCGGACATATAGGTTCGCCTATTGCATGGGCATGCGCAGATAAGTTTTCTTGTCTTCTTTCTTTTCCGCCGTTGTGTGTCTCTTCAGTTGTTAGTCGGTGTTTGTGGTGTCCTGACTTCTTTCTTGTGTCTCTGTTTGCACGCCCTGTCTTTTTAGAATGAATACTTACCAACTAGCTCAGCTCTCTGTTATTCTAAGGTAACTATGCACTTGGTAGGCACAGCTACAATCATGATCATGATTGATCACTCACGAGAACAGCTTTATAAAACACGCTCTCTTAGATTCAATAAAATTATAAAACATTGACGGCAGCACAGATTTCTGCAGTATTCTTGTACTGAAAAAAAATACAGTAACGACTCTTCCACTTGCAGAAATAGTTCCTAGCGTTGTTAATACCCGTAGTGACAGAGCAAGGGGTATGTGCGTATCAATGGTGGGTCATATTTTATGAAAAGCATAAAGCCAAAGGGCTTCGTTATGATTAGCACCAAATGCAGGACTGTATATATGTGTATATATTCTCTTTTTTATTTATTTCTTATCCTAACAAACAAGTGGAAATTGATAGCCGTCGACAAGTAATGGCGACAACTCCTTCTTTTTTATTTGAATAAAAGCAGAGTGTGAGCAATCAGTTCAGCGCAGCAGAAACCGAATAAAAACATGAAGCAAAAATAACTGAAAATGAATTGGGTTTTTAAAATACTCTTTCAAACGCAGAAGAGGCTAGCTGAATGCAACCTGGAACAGCGTTTTGATAAGACCCGTTTCACATTCAATTCTTATCATCACCTCACCCAGAGGTCGATATGCGGCGAACGGCGCCGTACAGAAGGGGCAACGCTAATAATTGTTCGTGTTTTACGTCCCAAAACCCCGATATGATTATGAGAGACGCCGTAGCGGAGGGCTACGGAAATTCCGACTACCGGGGGTTCTTTAACGTGCGGCACCTAAATCTAAGTACACTGATGTCTAGCATTTCGCATAAAGGACAATGCTGAAGAGAGGGAACGAAGAGGGTCGTGACAAGTTACAATATCGCCAAAGACGCAGTTATGAACGAATTGTTCCACGCAGCATGCAAATAGGATTGAACTGCTTACACGAAAGCATATACTCTGCGCATACTCACCTCCAACAGTCAAGTTATGACTTGCTTGTAGTCGCCTTCTAAAAATAGAAAGGACGCTTTAATTTTTCGCACGCGTCTTAGGCCTTTTTTATGCAGGATAAGTGAATAGCCAAGTTAGAAACAACGGCATCCGTCAACCATACATTAACCTTAAATGGTGCGATACAGGGCATAGCAAAAGAACGTCTTGTTTTTCTCATCACGCCACAGCTGTTCAACAGACAACGCGGTTTCCGTGTCAGTGTGTCACGCGAAGTAGGGTTCAACTTGTCCCAGAAGGGGGCTTTGGGCCAAGAAAATTATCCGGCATGCATGCAACGTCGTCTCTGAACAAGCCTTTGCCGCCGACAGCTAATTTAGACTCATCTCCGCCGTCCATGGTGGGCCCACGAAAAACGTTTCTACAGCCAAGGTCAAAGCGAGCCAGACAGCCCCTTCCCCAATATCACAAACACACACACATACGCAGAGAGAGAAGTTCGTATTGGTCGAACAGGCCGCTTGGAGGAAAGGCGACAAGGGCCGACACGTTTACTGGCATTTCCCTTGTCTAGTCGCGCCGTACGCAGCAGACCCCCCCCCCCCTCCCTTTTTTGTCATTGTTATCTGGTTGCTTCTTTGGCGCTTTCCTTGTCCACGTTCTTTTTTTTAATGCATATATTCTCTCGCTGTGCCCTAACTTTCTGCATACTTTCCGCCCGAGTGCTACAAAACACAATAATCAATCATCGTCAGTCCGGAGGAGACAACGCTCAGAGCCGCTAAAGGACATGGCGACTGCGCGCAGTGCGCAAAAAAGAAATAACGAATAGAAATGGCACAATCGAAAATAAACGGAGAGAAACGATTACAATTTCAGCGAGTAGTATACGCTCCCGGAAACGAGGTACGAAAAGAGCTGCCGGGCGGCAAAGTGACACACGGCGACCTCGAAGGTCTCTTTTATAGACAACGCGCTGAAAAGCCCTAGCTGGGTGAATAATGAACGGACAACACAGATGGGTCGAAGACAGTTTTTTAGAAAGATGGACACTGATTACGCATTGCTTCTTTGTTTTACATGACATCGATATGCTCTTTTTATTTCGTATGGCTTTATTACTAAATCTATGCAAAGAAATGTTCGCTCCTTGAAGAGGAGCTACTCCTTTGCAACTGCTCGCAATAAATGTAGCTGCACTTAGGGATGCACAAAACATTAGGCATGCATAAAACGCGAGAGCTACAGTGATTTTGCAGTTCGTGAGGCTATTTACCGCAGTAAAATCTCGCATCGCAGGCTAGGTCATTAAGTCCAATAAGTCCAGCGAAGTCAGTGCAGTGAACAAGAAAAGAAATCTGCATAAGATTATTGCGTTGTGCGATACACTCAAACAAGGAGCAGCCAAAAAGGGAGCGCAACGACGACCTCCGGAATCATGGGCAGTAAACTTGAAAAGCTGTCGCACCTACGAAGCACCAATGTACGGGTTGATGTTATCTACTGTGATATCAGTAAGAAGCTGAAAAATTCTTGGAGGACGCTTAAGCATCGCCTTTAACAGTGGAAGGCGAGAGCGCTAACGGTCCCCGTTATCATCGGCATCGCTTGCCATGTTTCGCTTCTCGCTGGACACTTCAACCGTCCCGCACGGAAAACAGTCTGTGCGCGCTACATTGGCCGTTGTAGTTAAGGCGCCTCCTGCGCGTACATTTCCCACTACGCGCCTGTAAAGCAGTACGCACAGCTACGCAGCTGCACACTTTTTTGATGCTGTGGCCGATGAGGATGATGATGAATTATGGCTTAGCCTTTTCTAACGGTTTAAACCACCAACTCTTTACCCAACTCATGGCTCGTTGTGTACCTCGACAGTAAAAATGACTTAAAGGAAAGAGGGGGTGATCCATATCACCCGGAGGTGTGACGACACTCCTCGCCACGCTCTAAACTGAGAGTGAGAGGGTGCGTAACTGAAAATAATATCTGTGACACATACGTCACAGCTCCAATAATCTCGTATGGCGATGCTAGAACATGTATTAATCATACATATGAATCACACATATGAACATGTATGAACAGTACGTATTTTCAAGTGATCATACGAGATTAGTAGGTACGCGAAATATGAGGGTTTTTTTGACAGGGTGCACGTGGTTAGATCTATGCATGCAGTTTGGAGAAGGTGGCGCCGAAGACGATGTTGCTCGCGTCGCACAGAAAAGAGGAGGAGGATGAAATAGACGGAAATGCGGGAAGTTCTCCGACCGGCTGGCTGCCCTGTGCAGGTGAAAGGGAAATAAATGGTAATGGAAAATATATCTTACAAAAGAGGAAAGAAGAGCAAAAGACGAAAAAAATGCACAGCATAACGAGATTACCACACTGCTTAAAGTCTGTCCTCAAGACAAGTTGACCGCAAGAAGCGTAACAACGCTCTCGAAGTCTCCTGTGCTGAGGACGGTATGCCAGTGTACCAAGAGTCAAGACCCTTTCCTCCGACAATGGGCGATTGTTTCTGGAGTAGAGGCGATGTACGCTTTATTGCGGTGAATGACATCGGAGCTTGAGAAATTATAGACAGCTGACTTTTATAAAGATCGTATGATCATATTCAGCAATTGTGTCATAATCGCTAACATCATATATTTTATAAAATCCAATCATCGCGAGAATCGAATATGTGGTTCGATAGTTCCTGGACAGTCACCTCCTTATTCGCGTGCCTCACCAAGCGGACAATGTCGTGTGATGACGTCGTGACGCCGTCGCCAAATTCGACTATCTGTGACGTTGTGATGACGTCACATGACGACGTTGCAAGCCGTTCCCCCTTGACACACCGCTCACTAGGAAAAGGACACGAGGGTTTTTTAACTAGTTTTTTCGCCTGACGCGTTTCGCTCAAGATCACCGAGCCACTTCAAGGCTTAAGGCTCGACACTTAAGGCTTTCGCCTTAAAAAGAGAGAAGAACGTATTGGACGACGTGTTTGCACTTAACTGAAGCCGCGAGGAGTCCACATATGCCGGAAATGAAGGAGCTCGTTCGGCTAGTTTCGGCACACCAACGACATTTCGATGTTAAATGTCCAGTCATATTGACCATTCGCTTTAACCCGTCCTTTTCCAAGCAATGTCCCAGAAATGCCGGCGCATTTCCTCTTGCTTGAGCACAGCGACAGTGACGTTAAATACGAGTCGCATCGTACACGGAATGAAGTTTAAACTCGAGGCTGAAGGTTACGTGCTACGACGGAAATTAATATGACGACGACGTGCTATTCACAGCGAAGTACTACAGTTTTGAACGAACACATTTTCCGCGGGTTCAGCAACCCGTACGTCGATTCCCGTGTAAATCACAATGCCCTTGAAGACCGCGGTTCAGCTGCAGTTCTTGCGGCATTTCTCATGACATATTAAAATTTAGCGAACGTTATAGCGTACGAGCGCCGACTAAAGAAAGTAGCTTCGAGAACTTACGTACGTTCGCTTGCGCGACAGAGTAGTGCGAAATAAAAGACGTAGTTGAATGACGAACAGAAATTGCGAATGGCTCATATTCTGACATTGCTTCAAACAGCTGTCATCGTGTACGCCGACAAATGCGAGAACTGAAAGTTGTTGTTCTAATGTAGAAATATCATTGCGTAGAGCTACAAGAGGAAATATTAAAGAAGAACGATAAAGAATGAAGATGTAGAAATAGCATTTGCTTTAGTCATACACGTAGCTAAATGCATGATAACGGCGACATACTTCTGATAGGCATTTAGTAGACTTATGCGACGCTATTGTATGTATTATTTTATTAGAAACGTTTCTGGATCCTATAATGTTGTAAATATACATATCACCTCCTACGTCTACGATATCGCGACAGCTTGGCGTATTTGTGGCCAAACTTTCTTTTCACCCTTAATAAAGAAGAAAAAATAAACTATACGAAGAAGTCAAAATTATGTAAATTGCATCTACTGACCAAATAAGATAAAAGAGATAGACATCGGAAAAATCCTTCGGGAAACTCTAGTAGCAACGAGTAGATCGCACGTACATTGCTCTCTCGAAGCCACAAATTTCATTCAGCTCGATCATTGTCAAATCGTAGCCGCCGTGATAGTTTAACAGGTGACGTGTCGAGGTGCTAAGCTTGAGGACGCGGGTTCAATTCCCGGTCACAGCGGCAGCATTTCAAGGGCGAGGGGGGGGGGGGGGGGCGGGCGACATGCAAGAACACCTAGTATGTGCTTAGATTTAGGTGCAAGTTAAAGAACCCCAAGGGGTCAAAATTAAACCGGCGCCCACCACTACGGTGTCCCTCATAATCATACCTACGTTTCGGCCGGTAAAACCCCGAAATATTTTTTTTGTTCTGGAATTCACAAAACCTCTCATCTATAAATCCCCGCTCGACGGGGAAAGAGGAATAAGAAAAAAAAGAACGAAATTCTAAACAAGATGACCAGTCCAATTCGTTATCTTACACTCGGGGACGCGGCGGAGGAGAAGGTAGCAAGCCGAGAAGAAAATATGTACATATAGACAAATACACATCCTATGGTGACATGTAACTACCGCGACGCCTAACCTACATCTACATAGCGACGAACTTTGTGTGTCACAGCTTAAATCACGCCAATGAAGCAAACGCGGGCAGACGCAAAATACGATGAAACGCTATAATGTTGAAACGATCGCGTATCATTCTGATGATTTATGGCGCCGACATTAGCGCGTGGCATTTATATCGATCAGCGTCCAGGACTCATTCGTCCCCTCCCTTCCATTACCACGAATGCTATCGAGCCCGAGATCACGCAGCGCCTCTTGCCTACAAAATGCACAAACACATTCAGTCACTCAGGCAAATAGGCAACACTACCGTCAACTCTTAATTGCCCCGCGTATCGTTGTGCGATCAACGAAGCACAGCCACAAATCTATCTCATTCCGTGGTTGCTCCTAAACCAAGAAGACCGCGAAGCGGCGGGTATTGCTATCGCGCGTTAAATAAAGAATGTCATCATCGAGCGATAACGAGTGGCGCCCAGAGCTGTCAGCTCCCAGTTAACGCGCGTTGCCAATGCTTCCTTGTAGATCGAGGTACACTGCACTCCCGTTTCACTTCATTTCTCAGGCACAAGGCAAAAAAAAAAAAAAAAAACAGAGCGGGTGTCGCCAAGATCACGCGACGTGTAGAACGTTCTTCCGATACCACCAGCTGCCGCCCACTGGCCGGCTATTACCACTCGGCTGTTACCCGCAGTTGCCCCGGTCTCATTACCACTGAGCGACCAGGTCGGTTGCTTCTGGGAATGCCCGAGGTACCTGTCACACGTTCCGACCACATGAACCGCGCACTTTTCAGAGAAAAGTCTGCAGTCAATGGACGCACACAAGCGTCACGAATTCCCTTCCACTACAGGCAACGTCCGTAGAAATCGTTTTTATTATTTTTTATTATTGTATACGCCGCCTCGAACGTCCTCGACGTCGAAGTCTGAAGCCACGATTATCCACGTCAGTTTATCATAATTTATGAAAGCATACGGGATTCAGAAGCAGAATTTAATATAAGCAGAACATACATACAAGGCACTCATTACAAAAAAAAAGGTAAGGAGGCGGTACCGGAGTCAGAGACCGAATAGGGACGCCTCGTACAAGGTATACACAAAAGGTAACTCGGTTATAGTAGTGATAGAAAGAAACAAAACTAGCAGGTATAACAACCTATAATATTACTAAATCTGCAAATGAGTTTACATTAAGACGTTTCTGGTTATAGAAATCCTCCCTCTTGTTCCTTCAGAGAAGGCTCGGCGTGTGAAAATGAGGTGGTCGGAGGACTGGCACCTATCGGACTATCGACTTCTAGTAGAACGGCTTATTAGGTCAGTATTCCAGAATTTGCTGCTCCGAAAGTCGATAGGCCATGGGCCAACACAGTCGTCAGTGACATCTCCGCGTGGACGCGTGCAAAAAAACGTGGTCAACAGTTTCTTCCACGGCGCAGCGACCCACAGCGCTATCTTCAATACCGATGCGGAGGACAACGAATTTTGCAAAAGCAACACCCCTGCACAGTCTGCAAGCTATTGATGTCTAGCGTCGAGGGAGTCCCGATGGAGGAAGACGTCGAAGAGAGGAAAGCTAGTTTGTTTAGTAACGCTTAAGCTCTCACAGTTGGCTTTTGTATCATTCAATTGAAGGGATCCAGCAAATCCTGCTGAATTTCCGCGACCACAACTGTTTGAGATTTCGATGGATCGTTGAAACACTGGATCTAGCGACATTTCTTGTACGACGATTTCTGACCAGTTTATCGGCAGGGAGTTTCTGCCATGAATAATTTCTAGCTAACTTATTTATATCGGTTACTTGGGCGTGGAAATCGTCCATAACGACGGCATGTATGGAAGTTCACAGCAGACTTCCATTATAAGTAAGGGCGACCCGGTAAAGCGCCGCAGCTGGATCGAAATACGTGCAGCTATATAGGCGCCCGCCGCGCGAAAACACTTGTTCCTCGTGTGCTTGCAGCTAAAGAGAACAGAAAGGCCAACGCAATAACCCTTTGTTAGGGGACGTGAAAATGGTCGCATAGCAGATGTCGCCTCGCGATAGCGGTACACAAAACAGCCGCAGGAACCACGAGAGCGAAAACGCGAATCGGGGAAGCCACGTACCAAATCTATTGTAATGTCGGTGAGCCTTTCATATATATTTTGAAACATTGTCTGAAATTAGCATTGACGTCACACAGCCGTGAAAAGAAGAGGGTAGTGTTAATTGTCACAGCGAACTCTAGCAGCGGCTGGCTGCGGAATAGCTGATTACAGCATGACAATATTTCGCCTTCTAAAGCCTGGGTTTCTAAAGCCAGAGTTTTGGTAGCGAGGCAAGCTTCACTACCAAAACCCAGTTCCAAGGAAAATGAGAACGGCTTGTACATTTTATATATACCATTAAGCGTGTATACGTACACAAGGAAACAATGAAATGCCATTTGACTAGAGATATAATTTATAAAGCAATCAGATGATTAGTGTTTGACTCCTCGCACCATACAAAGCAGCGTATGACAAGGGGAAAAGGCGAAGTAGAGGCAGGGGTGTTCAACACCCTGGTTAGCACCTGGTTAACACCTCTGCCTCTACTTCGCTACATGAGCATAGAGAAGGGCAATTAAGCCTGCCAAGTTGAGCCTAGCAAAAGCGAGTTGAGTCTCTCTCTCTTTCTTTCTATCTCTTTTCTTTCTTTCTGTCTCCTTCTCTGTTTATTTCTTTCTCTCTATCTTTTTCTCGTTCTCTCGCCCATAGCAACGCAATCATATTGCTCCCATAAATGCTTGCATATCAGAGAGCGCCTGGATAGCGGAGTGTCTACGACGCTCACCTTCCGACCGTGGGTACCCGTGTTCGAATCCCGCCTCGCCAAGGAATATTATTTCGTTTTACTTATTTATTCTCCTCGTCCTGTCCACTTGTCTTCTCCTTTCCTCTTACTTTCCTTTCTCCAATGCGTTTCTAGGCGACGCATGGTGACGTCATGGCGACGGAGTTTTTCCAATGCCAACGGACAAAGCTCGAGCTTAAACAGCTCCGTTGTCAAAGGAAGGCAGCGTATCCGAAACGCCACCATCTGGGCTACAGAAGATGCTACACTTAAGTCGAAAGCTCGAGGTGAAAGTCAGCGTAGTATAAATAATCAGGGCCGTACCCAGGAATTTTTTTCGGGGGGGGTTTGCGTGTAGAACGGCTGCCATTTTTTAAGATTTATACTGGCTTATTTTTGTGAATAAATCAAGTACATCGCTTACTTGTAATAATTCGATGGTACTTTTCAATTATTTGTACCCAAATAAAGAAATTGGTATGTCAACCTCAAATTCTGGTTAAAGCAAGAAATAAGTTTGGACAATAGCACCACCAAAGCCGGGGACACCGCGACCAACGGCTCCTGATGAAGTAACACAATGTAACCACGGTACAAAAACGGTATGTATGTGTTACAAGCTGCCACTCTAGCGTCGCCAGCGCGAAGTCGGCGACGGGAATGGCAGCAGGTTAGGTCGTTCCGTACGTAAGCAGAGACAGTGAAGAGATCAGAGACGTGTGTGGGGAAAAACAAAACTCTAGTGATATTGCAGCACGAGGAATCTAGTACAACACTTAATACCAACTAACAAAATACATATAAAATCAATAAATCAGCTTACAAGAGAGAAGTATTACAAACTACACAAAACTAACCAACAATAAAACTACAGATGAGAAAGTCCGAAGGTATAAGCAGGTGAAGGGATACCTGTGATGACCGGCAGCTTCGGGTCCACGACGATCGGATGCAAGAAGTCAGAGAGAGTTCTGGCACAACTGCGATGTCGGCGGTGTTGCAGCGCTGGTGTTTCCGGTAGGCTAGTGCTTGAAGCCGATCTCGGGCAGGTTGAACTTACTCGAGATTCAAGTACCGATGCCTACGTTACAGACGTTAATTTCGCGTCACAACTAGACGAATGGCTAAGTTTAGGTGGCCAGCCGATACGGAGCCACAACCACTTAAGGGATACTTCTTGATCTCCTTCTACACCATGTTGGTCAGCAACTAGACTGCTTAGCAAGGCGAAATCCTGCGCTTAAATCGACCTCCGTGTCCCCTCATTCTCGTCCTGGGGGAAAAGAGACCTCTACATGGGTCCAATCATGCACGTTTCATTGTTAGAAACTCCACCCTAAAAATATATTGACCGCGTCCCTTTTTAATTAGGAGAGGGTCCTCAACTGAGCGAGAGTGACAACCTGTTGGGGTTCTCTCATACGGCTTGTCCACAAGCAGTTTTGCCCGTGGGAATGGTCAGTTTCCTTGGTTTCAGCCGGTGCGTCTTGCAGTCTACAGCTGGTTCGGGGTGCATCGCGGCCTTTGACGACCCTGCCGACGCCGCCGTAGGTACAAAGGATCAAACATCGGCGACTAACGTTTGAAGAAGAACACCCCATTCAGTACTTCCCTGCACTAAAGACCAGTCTTTTCATGAGCGAACGGTTCCACCGGTCAGCGGGGGAGTGCGGCGCCCGTTAATTTGCCGTTACGCCGGGTCGCAAAAATGGCAGTCCGTGACAGTATGTATGCAAGCAAACAAACAAGTCGCCCGACATTCCGATCTTCTTGTTACCGTTCGCACATTCTGCTTGCTGGATAGTTTCCTCGTAATTGCGAAAGAATAGAAGGGTTGAAGCTTGGGCTAGCTGGGTTTAGCTTTTAATCGACTCTTGAAACATAGAGGGAAGTTTAAACGAGGAAGTTTTTCCTTCTCGGCAACTTGCAAAATTCTGTGAGGACTTGTTCTGGGGTCACTTGAAGTTCTCGATGGATGCTGAGCAGTGCTAGTCCGGTCAATCTGTCGTTGTTCATATGATTTCGAAGGTAGCTCTTCAGCCTTCTCAGTGTGGAAAAAGTCCGTTCCGGGGTCGACGTCGACACGGGTAAAGTCGCCAGGATAGAAAGTAGGCTGTGGATGTTCGGAAAAAAGTCGCGGTTGCACATCTCTAAGGCCTGTAAAGCACAAGCTGGGCGATTCTTTTCTTCGATCTGGCAGCATTTGTTCACCCACAGTGTGAACTCTGCTTCGATGACATTAGCGGAAGGAATGTCGCCAAGGTAAAACTGCACTGCATCATCAATATCAGAAAGGCTAGCCGATGCGCAGAATTTCGGCAGCAGCATGTTAAGGCCAACCACGACCTTCTTATGGGCATCGAACCGGTCTCTTAATTGATTTTCGAAGTCAGCCAGCAAAGGCAAATACACATTCCTCCGGTAGTACTCTTCGGGAGTAGCAGAAGGTACGTTGCTTCTTTGCATCTGCCTTCCAGTGATGCGTGGTAGGGCCATCTCAACATTTGTGATCTTCAGCAAAGAGAGCGACTTCAGAAAAATCTTATTAAATTCCGTTTCCGCACTAGCCCTTTTTGTGGAAAGAACGTCTATAACATTCTTTACGTGATCGCACGCTTGAGCCAAGTCACAGTCAATTTTTTGAAGAAACTTGCAAAGTGGCAGTGTCAAAGAGAAGAGGTCGCTACAGATCTGAAGCGAAACGACAAACTCGGGCCTCGTAATGGCATTGAGCAGTTGAGAAGCTTTTGATGAAGTATCAGATGACGCGGCCTCTTCTTCCAAATATTCGAGGAATTGTACAATAGGCACGTACAGTTCAAGGAAACGCTGAAGTGCACCGTGACTCTCTACCCACCTTGTTTGGCAAAAGGAGAGAACTGATTTTCTTTTTTCTTGTGTTAAATCTTCTACTTTGTCTCGCAGTTGGTTCGTCCTCTGTGGCGAAGCTCTCACAAACGTACAGGTTGAGGATACAGTTCCCAAACAGTTGCGGATGCTGGGGAGTTTGCATGCGTGAAGCAGAGCAAGGTTCAACGAGTGGGCGCTACAATGCACGTACAACGCTTTGGGCGCTGTTTGACGAATGAAGGCTTGAACACCGTTAAGGTGGCCGCTCATTGATGCCGCGCCGTCGTATCCTTGCCCGCAAAGTAGGTTCAGGTCAAAGCCATGACATCTAAGGCTGTTCAGGATTGTGCTCGCCAGCGCCTTGCCAGTGAGATCGTACACGGGAACGAAATCTACAAAATCTTCTTTAAGTATGGGCACTCCCGACGTGTCGTGTCCAACGTACCTTACACATAGGGAAATGTGGGCGGTGCGAGATATATCAGTGGCCTCGTCAGCTAGAACTGAAAAACACGAACCTGAGTTGACGTTTTCAACTATCTTTCTCTGTATGATTTTACCACAGAGGGTGATCAACTCATTTTGAATTTTTGGGCTCGTGTACAGCGCATTCGCCGGAGATGTTTCCATGTGAGCTCTCAAGGCGGCATCTCCACATTTTGCTCTCATCCTAAGCAGTGCGCGGAAATTTCCATCATTTTTCAATGGCAGCACTTCAGACATATTTATCGGACCAGAGTCGTCTGTGCCGCGAAGCGGTACTTCTTGCCTGCCACAGAAAAGGATTGTTTCTATTATTGGCAGCAAGTTCTTGCGGTTTTCTTCCGCCTGCTTTTTAAGACCGTGGTCAAGTTGTGTTAAGATGTCATGCTGTGAGCGGGACCGGACTGCTAAAAAGTTCTCCGATAGCGTTGTTGACATGGCGTGATAACTGCTGGATGCGTGGCTCTTAAAGGCGTCCATGGCTTTCTTGTAATTGGTGAACTCCTTAGTTACAAAACAGCCCAAGCGCTGGTGCTCCCCTTTTCCTGCACACTCGCTTGCGAAGACTACGCAATATTTGCATAATGCTCCTTGAAGCTTCTCTGAATAAACAAGCCATGGGTAACGATCTACCCAGTGAGGTTGGAACTTCAGATTCCTTTTCCCTGTGGCTGGATAATCATAGTTAGCCGGAGGGGTCCACGGATTGAGCAGCAGCTTCTCCGTCGTCTCTGGATCATTTACATTATTGCTTTTCGAGACAAACAGTCCCAAGTCCAAAATATTCGCACTCGTCGCACAGAGGGGAGGCGAACCAGAATGTGTAGGTGCCATGCCACTCACCTTCCTTGGGCATTGCCCAGTGGTAAAGGCGTCACTTTGCCCAGCGTTGACTGTAGAACAAAGGTCACTTGGAGTTGCACTGCGGCCACCATCATTTTCCGGCGGCGCATGGGTGTCCTGCTTGTGTTCGTTCTCAGGTGATTCACATAAACCGGTGCATTCTCCTGAGTCGCTACAGAAGTTCCGACGCGCTTGGCTTTCCACCAGTGCTGAGGAGGGCGAAGTTTTATCCTTCGAAGGAGGCGGTTCTTCTCCGTCCGCTTCATCGGTTCGAACTTTCTTGAAGTAAGACGCAAGACTCCTTTGCTTCGTTGTTGCAGAGTGTCTTTTCATTTTGCTGCCGCAATCCTGTGCACGCACACAGAAGTGGCCAGTGGCTCCAAAAAGACGTTTGCGACTGCTTCGACTGCCTGGCGTGAACGGCGGGCGATGTTTTCTTCCTCTCTTATCCACTTTACAGTGGCTAGAATGTAGAAGTGTGATGAACGCGCCGGCTCCCGCGTGGCGCATGTGTTTTCTGAACGCCGCTACAGCTGGTGTGCATGCAGGACCATTATTGTACTCCCGCTGCAGCAAACTGGATTGAAATAACTAGAGTGAAAAAACTGGAGTGAAATAACTAGAAGAATAAGGATGGGATGGGGCTCATTCGGCAAGCATTATCAAATCATGAATGGTAGTCTACCACTATCTCTCAAGAGGAAGGTATATAACAGCTGCATCTTACCGGTACTTACCTACGGAGCAGAAACCTGGAGACTTACAAAGAGGATTCAACTTAAATTGAGGACGACGCAGCGAGCGATGGAAAGGAAAATGATAGGTGTAACCTTAAGAGACAGGAAGAGAGCAGAGTGGGTCAGGGAACAAACGGGGGTTAAGGATATCATAGTTGAAATTAAGAAGAAGAAATGGATATGGGCCGGCCACGTAGCACGTCGGCAAGATAACCGGTGGTCATTAAGGGTAACTGACTGGATTCCAAGAGAGGGCAAACGCGTGAGGGGAAGACAGAAAATGAGGTGGGTAGATGAGATTAAGAAGTTTGCAGGTATAACGTGGCAACAGAAAGCACAGGACCGGGTTGATTGGCGGAACATGGGAGAGGCCTTTGCCCTGCAGTGGGCGTAGACAGGCTGATGATGATGATGAAAGACCTTTTCACAGAAGACTCCATGGGCACTCCATACTCCCCTTAATATACGTGAACCCCCCAAGAATGCACTGCCGAGACATTTGCACTCCCGTGGTACAGTCCAGAAAGCAGGTGTTGCTCCGTTCCTGTGAAAAAGTCACCTTTTCACAGACGGCTCCCTGGGCGCCTGCATAATTCTCTCTGGGCTGCGCTAATTAAATAGCCGTGACCCCCCAAAAATGCACTTTGTAGGCTGTGACGTCAGCCTCTGTACTCCCGCGCGCAGCCCAGCTTGGCGGCGTTTTTTCTCTCCTGTGAAAGTTGACCGCTGGTGCCGGATTGTGTGCCGGCTGTATCCTCGCTTTGTGTGCTTTGTAGGGAGGCGCATATACCTTGTGTGTACAGAAGAGGTAGATTTCCTTGCGTGTGGTTAAGGTTGTTCGAAGTTGCTCGGATATGCCAGTCTTTCAGTAGATGTCATCTTCGATGATTCGTTTCGGTGGCGAAGACTACAGTTTGAGAAAAGTTTACCCTGCAGCCTGCGTCCTCGGAATGCGCCGCTGAGTTTTTCCGCTTAGGGGTTTCGTTCCCTGGCAAATTTGCGCACGTCGTGTTGGTGTTGCCGTTGCTGTCGAACTGTTTACTTTCACAGAAGGAGACGCGCTTTTCGTAGAAACCCAAAGCCGACACGTGCGGTCCGCACAGACGGATAACTTCTCCAGCTGCAATGCACAAGGAAAGCATCTGGAATCAATAAAGGAGCTGCTACGGGGTGAAAGACGAAAAAGAAAAGACTCGAAGGAACGCGAGGGCGAAGTGCAAAGCTGTACAAATAGGGCAGGTGCGCGTGCGGGGGAGGGAGCGCTGAGGTGTTCTGGTAGGTTTGAAGAAAGGAAGAAGAGGGAAGCAATGCCAGGAAAGTTGCAGTGTAACTTTGGCAGCTGGGGGTCGCTGTGAAGGCGTGTAAATATTTTAGTATCACCCGAAAAGTTAAAGCATCAAAAAAATTTCGGGGGGGGGTCAGAACCCCCTCACCCCCCCCCCTAGTTACGGGCCTGTAAATAATTCGTCGTCATTACAAATTTAACGGCAGCAGCGAGGCTAATAACTCAAGCGGAACGTCGGTGCACTCAGCGGTAAGCTGCGGCACATCCGCGTAGAATACTGGCGCACGTGCGAATGCGGATGTCGTTCCCGCGCAGATACAGGGGCGGGGCGCTGTCGCACGCACTCACTACGCAAGCGGAACAAGAGGCGCCCCGTGCCGCGCCAGCCACGCTATCGATCACAGGCACACAGCTCGCGCAACTCGTGCAAACAGGGCACCCAGCAATCGGTCCCGTACGCCTCCACCGCCAGCCAGCAACTCCTCCCCCACCACTGCCTTCACGACACCGAAAGAACAATGCGAGCCACCAGTCATCGAGACGCGTTCCCTACGCTATACAGAAGGAATCTGCTGTTGGCACGGAGAAAGCGAGAACACGAAAAGCCACGAGACCGTCGGTACGGTCCGGGAGGAGACCACAAAGAGCCGGTGTGCGTACAGTGTGCAACCAAGACGGGCGAGCCAGCCCGGCGTCTGGAAGAGATTGACCGAGGCCGACTTCGCCCGCACGCCTTTTACCAACCGAAAGACCGGAAGGCTCGCGGATGACGATTGTTTTGCCTGCGCACAAATCCAAAGAACGGCAGCGTACTGTCGTGTTGATGGTAAGACGTGACGCACGGCCGCCTCCCTTCAGGCAGGTTCTATTCGCAGTCGCCTTCACCGATGAAAGCCACCGCAGAGAAAAAGTGGCCCTTGATTTCAATAAGTGAACGTTGTTGTTGTCTTAGTGGTTCTCTATTACTTATATTAAGATAACTTGAAGGCGCAGTAAAAGATTTTAAAAATATACACATTGTCAAGACTTTCGACAAGAAGTACGTTTTTATAAGCACTACGTATTTGTCTCCTCCCGCTGCAGCAACGCTGTATAAAAATGCCTACACCTTGGTCTCACAATGGTTTTTCTTTCTCTCTTTTTTTCTCTCACTAGGGCTTTCTTTCACTATGCGAGCCTGTTTATCGTTAAATTGAACACGCGACTAATTGTTCTTGCTAAGCACTTTCTTTATAATTATTGGTTGTTTGTCGACCTTGTATCGCAATTTGTGTTGTTTCTGTATACACAAATAAATAAATAAATAAATAAATAAATAAATAAATAAATAAATAAATAAATAAACTTGGAGGACGCTAGAGCTTCGCCGTCAAGAGTAGAACACGATAGCGTAATCGGGCCCCGTGCGCATCGCCTTCTCAATTGCTAGCCTCACTTCGGTTCTCGGTGCGTGCCTCAACCGTACCGTAAGGAAACGAACGACTTTACGCGTAACATTGGCCGTATCAAAGTATCCTAGAATGCGTACTGCAAGTACAGTTGTTAAGTGCCCACTACGACATAATAAAGTCACAGTTGATAGTTCCAGCGGTGTGTATGTCTGCCTCTTTCTCGTGTCCCGTTCTTTTGCTGGCTTTCATCAAGTGACATAATTATTCCTTTTGCGATTCAGCGAAGGGCCCACTACGCGTCCGAAAGGCAACACGCGAACCAACGCAGCTTTTCACTCTGTTGATGCTTTTGCTGATCAGGATGATGATGAAATATGTCTAAGCACTTTGTGATGGGTGGGCCTTTAAAACACCCACTCGTTGCGCAATTCACATGTTTTGACGCCTGGCGTGATTCTACGCTTCTGCCACGCTATATTACCACATGCGTTAAGGAGACTCCTTCAACTACACGACATTCATATATGTTTTATTGCGATAGGAATTATATGGACAGTCTCGGCTGGATTTTGCCATCGCCGCCGTCATGAACCGTATATTTATAAGTATGTATATATATATATAAAAGCCACAAAGAAAAATCATTCAGAAAAATGCTTCCGAGGCGCGGAATCGAACCAGGGACCTCTTTCTCCGCAGCGAGTGGCGCTAGCCACTACGCCACGAAACGCAGATCCTCCACGTAGGTAACGGCGAGCGTTATATACACACCCTTTACCGCTTGACGGACTCAGAGACGGCTGCGCTTATAAGCGTTTCTTCATTACCAGCGAGATGGCGTTAGGAGCACGACAGGCGCATTTAAAAGTCGTCAGCGAGCTCGCTCGCTTCATGTTATGTTTGCGCAGGGAGAAACCTCGCCCTTGCGCTGTCTGCTCGCGCGGTTTTCTCGTGCTCAGGGGAAGAGGGATGTTTCACGCTTTCACCGTAATGTCCGCGCTCATGTTTCGGAGCGTACGAAAGTCACACTAACTCAAGGGGCGCCGCTAAACGAACAAACAGAAGATGAGCGCGAACTATCAAGTGTCACAGCTCGACACTTGAAGCACGCTAGTTTTTTTCGCTGCTTCGACCGCCTTTGCAACAGGAGCGCTGTTCAGACTGAGAGTATCCATTGGCGAGCCTCACTTCGTATAGCATTAATTTCTTGCTATCGCATTCATTGCTTCGCCATTGCGGCGAAACTGTGACTTTTTTTTTTCGAAGCAGTTTCAAGAAATAGCTTTGCCCTGTGGTAGAACACCTGCTTGCCATACAGACGGCCTGGCTTCGATTCTCACTCGAACCGAAGTTTTTTATTATTTGTTTTAATTGCATCTTTCTAGATTTTTTGGGCACGGACAAGATAATGATTTTTTGCTGACAACCAACGACGCCGTCACCGACACCGACACCGGAATTTCTGCGAAACGAGCTCTTTAACGCTATCGCGTTAATAAATACGCCAAAGGGACGCATTCACTGATTGTTCAATTGGTCAACTGTTTGGGTCGATTGTACAGATAACATTTCAGTAATTTAGTTGTTTCGTCGCATAAGTCACCTGTAGAACTGTCATTTGATTTTTTAATGAATTGTGCAAGTAATTATTCAGTCCCTTTTGTATAGACGTTGGTTTGTCTATAGAGCGACTTTTCAGGAATAGGCATTTGCCGACGTGGGTTTTCCTCTAAGGACAGTCAAGGTGTCAGCGCAATGAAAGGTTAAATTGCACGCCTGCAATTATTAAAATTTGGTCACATGCCCCAGTTAAAACTGTATCATCAGCCACATAGCCACCGAATGGTACAGATTCTGGGCCACACATTATCTTTGTAGTTCGCTTATTTATAAACTGACCCCGCAGCCGTTACTGTCAATAAGCTGTAACGGCTATTACATTATACCCATCTCCCTCCATTATACCCATCTCCCTCAACGTTTACTGCCTCTATCTACTCATTTAAGCAAGATACGAAAGCTTCGCCGCGGCAAACGTAATACAGCTATTTAAATCGTTCACAAGCTTAGGGTATTCGGATTACTGGATTATCGGGGGTGTAAACATAGTGGACGGAGTTGTGGCGCCACATAGCTGCGGAGGATTAAACCAAGCACCGAGTTATTACTTGAACTTCCGGCTAGGTTCCAGCTGTTGTAGGTTTTCAGCAGCAGCGTAATCATCATAGCCTGCCTTGATCATTTTTTTATTTGCCAAGAACAAGCGTAAAGCACCATAAACACGTCTGCAATTCCGGTTAGACGTGGCACCACAAGAGGCCGCCAACGTCGCACGGTATTGCGGATGATGGTAGCGGCCAGACGGTGATACCGCAATAACGGACACGCTAAATCCGTCCGTCCGTCCGTCTCTCTCTCTCTCTATCTATCTATCTATCTATCTATCTATCTATCTATCTATCTATCTATCTATCTATCTATCTATCTATCTATCTATCTATCTATCTATCTATCTATCTATCTATCTATCTATCTATCTATCTATCCATCTATCCATCTATCCATCTATCTATCTATCTATCTAACGAACGAACGAACGAACACACACACACACAGTTATATGCGCCCAACCACTCCACAGTTCTCATAAATGTGAACAAGATCGGATGTATAACGTGAGCACAAAGGAGTGGTTGCTGCCACGCGCCTACCACTGAAAATCTCCTACAGAAAGCATACTTTTCAAGGCCGTCTATTTTCTAAACGTGCAGCGACCTCGAACGAGCTTTGTACGCGGCGCAATGCACTCTGGTTCTGCCAAACACACGAAGACAATCGTGTCGACGCACTCCTCTTCACGATGTCCTCGTCGGAGCAATCGAAATATGTGCATACACACGCGTAAGACAACAGCCCGTTGGCGAGTTCGCAATTAAACCCACCCAGAACAAAGGCTCCCGGGGCGCACGGTCTTCGCATCGGGTCAATAGCAGAGCGCACAATTAAAAGCTTTACCATAAATTAGCATGAGTGCGTGGCCAAAGCAATACGACGCTGAATGCAGCAACGAGAGTCGATGCGAACCGTCTTCGACGATTGAGAAGCTTGGAACGAATTCCCCTCTCAAGGGCGGCGTCAGCTGTCGCGGAACGTCAATACGACGGCGCGTCGGATGAATGCGCCGGGCGGGTTGATGGGGGCACGCGATTGTTTCGTCAGCGTGCAGAGCAAACGCCGTGCAACCGCCGGGGACGTGCAAGGCTAGACGGAGGAGCCGATCGGGACAAACAAGATCGCTGGCGGGCAAACACGGCGGGGCCACGGAACTGGAAGCAGACGGCAGTCGTGGCAGCTGCATACCGACCATGCCTCAGAAGTACTCGGCGAGTCCACTTTGATGCGCAAGGATGCGACACGTCAAGGATGCCTGGGGCGGATCGAGACTCGAGCGAATTTTGACAACCATGATGACGCTGAAATGCTAAGGAATGCCACGATCATGATGTACCAGCGGAATGAGCTTGTAAGAGGCGCAGTCTCAGTGCTGGTTGCTGCCGCAGCCGTACCATGTGACGTGATTCTGGAACGCTCACTGGATAGAGTTCGATTCGCAAGGGCGAAAGCGTAATCGTCACGAAAGCGTCTTTCGCGCTTGTCACGCAGAGCCCACTAGATGTCACACATGGAATACATAATTAACTCAGCACCAGTTTACAGCCAAGGTACAAGCTATCGAAAGAGACAACAGTGCAGCAGTACTGATTGTTTTAATAACTACATAACTATCTCAACAGCAAACGTACGCTTCGCATGCACTTCCTTGGAGACCAGCAAATGGCGGCATGAGCAATTTGGCTATAGCCATGCCATTTGCAGACACTGAATGTGGCATTCGGCCCAAGGCATTACGAAGCCACTTCCCAATATAATACTTAAGATTCGCGAGTCGTCGTCACGGAAAACTGCAAGAGCAGCACGGGATGCAGCACGGGATGCAGAGTACGTGAGACGTATCCCGAGTCTTAGACGTTCGAATAAGCAGAGCGTGCGAACAGCCCTCTTCGTGCCCGTTTTGCTCCCATCTCAGCCAAAGCCAGTCAACCAGAAGCGTCGCTGGCTAACTCCTCATCGCTCGTTTCCTACTTCCCTGATTAGTCGTTGTAAAACAGCCAATAGAGAGCGAGAAGGAGAAGCCACAATATAAAGACAGAGGAATAACCAGACGGCCCCATGCGTTATATCAAGCCTTTGCACCATCACCACTGTCACCATATGATAGCGAGAACTAAAGACGAAGTTCAACAGAGTTCAACCCGATACTATACTGATAACACCCTATTATTTCTGCAATACCGCATGTGCACCGATGTTGCTCTTGCTATCTCTTTCCACTCTTTCTGTTTCTTTCTCTTCCATCCCCTGTAGGACTGCAAACTGAGGCACGCGGGTGGCTGACGTCAACATTTTTTTTCTTTTTTCTTGCTTCTCTCTGCATGTGCTGTGAAAAGCCGCAAAGGGATGCGTTGCACGAGCACTGCTAATAAGCTCCCATCGGTTAGGGTTGTCGTTATGCAAGAGAACAGGTCCCGAAAGATGCAGTCATACTGACTGTCAGAGATTCCGTACACGTCAAAATTATTTGCATGCCAGGTTTAAAGCAGCCTCGAAGATAGGCGGTGGTAATAGATGTGGTTGTGTAGTAAAAAAAAGGCATTAGACTGGCTTGCTTAGCGGCAGTAGTTGAGCACCTCATACAATTTCGTGTCTCGAAAAACGGCAACCAATAGTCATTGAACTCTTACTGATCGCCACGTGCTTTCAAAAAACACATCTTCGAAACTCGCGTGTCCAAGACCTGCCTTTCGTATGTCGTGAAATGATGCGTTTCTTCGCTCGCACACCTGCGGGAATACGAGACGAAGCGTTCTACATCACCGGTTTCACCACATTAATGAAAACCAACAGATAGGGAAGGTATAGAGGCCGTCAATTGTACTGTTCTAAGTGTACTTACTTCACGTCGTAATTACTACAATGCAGTAAAAACAGTTCAATTACCGCCCCCCTATACCTTCTGTTGGTTTTCATTAAGGTTGTATCAACAAAGAAACGAGCCCAAAAGTTCCCTTCCTTCGGTTTCACCACATGAAGCCCGAAGCAGGGAAGCGCATTACCCGGTCTTGAAATAAGTATGCCAGCTTTCGAAATGGAGTCAGCTCTAAAGCGAAATAGCAGAACAGAGTCTTCGCGGGTAGTTCTTATAAGAACATAGTTCTGAGAACCGCCCGAAAACAACTGCATATAGTGTCCTTAATTTGCCGTTCTTTGGGGATCGAAATTTAGGGGCACATATTAATTATTGATGTTTCACGTCCCAAAACCACGATATGATTATGAGGAACGCCGTAGAGGAGGGCTCCGGAAATTTTGACCATGTGGTGTTATTCAACGCGCACCTAAATCTTAGTACACGGGCCACTTGCAATTAGCCTCCATCGAAACGCAGCCGCCGCGACCGGGATTCGTTCCCGCGACCTTCGGGTTCGCAGTTGAGCACCATAACCACTAGACGACGTGCTTCGTGTCTAAGAGCATCAGCTTTCTCATTAGTTTCCATTCTGTCAAGCGAGAGAGAAGGAGTAGTGGAAAGCAGGGAGGTTATACAATCCGCCCTGCACTGGGACGGGGCAACAGTGCATGGAAAGAGGACGAAGAGAGGGGTACGTTCTATGTATATGTTACATATACAATATAAGACAATATAGCTCCACTAAAATACCAGCAACTCTCTCTCTGAGAGAAGAACAAGAGTTAAATATAGCCTTCGAAGTTCACCTGAGAGCGAATGGAAGTGCCGGTTAGAGAATGCAACAGCTTGCGTGCATGCGTGCGGAATGCTTTGTTGCTAGGCAAGAAAATGGCAGTGTACTATGCAACCGTTACAACTTTCCGGACTTCGCAGGTTCGTGACATGTCCTGGTACAGCATCGATCATTGTCAGCATTACGCACAACACACGTACCATTCAGACATGTTTGTTGGGCTATCGCGCCAGCTGGTGAAAGGGAAAGCGCATGTGCCGCGAAAGTGTCACACAGGCGTAACCTAATACCTGCGAGCGACGGTATCTGTGAGAGCACATTATTTTAGCACTCAAACGTTGCGTGGTTGAGGCTGTATGTATATAACGTAAATAATTTAGAAGCGCACCTCAATTTCCCAGAACACTACACTTCGTGTGCGAAAACGCCAGTTCGGCCAGCGCGCTTAGGTGTACGTTAATGTGTACACGTACGTGTTGTTGCTACCGGTTTTTACAGGCCCCGGAGACTCGGGATGAAGGTGCAGAGGCAGCATGAGGAGACTGGAGGGAAACTTAACGGGTTTATTTACAATATTTACACGCCGAGCATTTCGTTCTTACATGACGAACATTTCGTCTTACATGACGAACATCTCGTGTTACATGACGAACATCTTCTGTTACATGACGAAGATCTTTTGTCGAGTGAGCCCGCGGGGCTCATTATAAAGCAAGGTGTGTGACCGGGCTAGTTGGTATTCCATGGCGACATGAACAGCGCGTGAAATACACAAGGACGAGTAACCGACGAGGACTAGCGCTAGTCCTCTTCGGTTACTCGTCCTTGTGTGTTTCACGCGCTGTTCACGTCCTCATTATAAAGGGTCACTGTTCCCCATATCCATAGATGGGGTATTCGCCCCAAGTTGTGACGGTCCGATCACGTCACACATAGCACTAATGAGGCTTCCGCCCACACGGCATGAGGTCAACGTCCTCGACTGGGGCGTGGCCACCGCACTCTGCACCTGTAGCACCAAGGAGGTCCCTCCTTGACATGTGAGGGCCGTAGGGTGATGGGTTACACGCTCGGACAACCGGGCGCATCAAAAGGTCCTCTGCTCCGAAGTACCTCACCGCTTAATTAGCGGGACGGGTTGTCATCCGCGTTGACGCCGTTCGTCTCCTCAAGAGAGATGTGGCGATCGGAAACCATTATGGTCGTCTGGTATATCCCTGCTGTGTCGGGCTGCATGGAGCCTCATTTCCCGTCTCGGGAGGACAGTTTAAGTGCAAACAGTGTATATCCGTCGCACTCAGGTGCACACTTAGGTGTCCACGTTTATAGCACAGGTGCACAAAATTAGTCCGGGACACCCACCACTGTTTGCCTCGCATCCATACCCTAGATTCGGCACACAAGACCCCGGAACTCAATCTTTTTAACTACGAAAGTGTTATCATGCTTGATAGGCGATTTATAAAAAATTAACAATCTCTTGTGATACAGCTATTACACAGGAGAAGAAAATTGAGGGACACTTTGTAAATTCCAGTGTGTTCGACGCCGCTGCTGGACGCCGCCGCCGCATTGCGAAACAGTTGAGCAACGCGCGTTGGAAGGAGCAACGCGCAACTGTTGCTATACCTGGCGACAACTTTCTGTGGCAGCACAGCCAAAGCTACGTGGGCGGAGCTTCTGCACATGTGTTACTACGCCAAGTAGTCCGTTCGCGGGCGATTTCGGTTTTGGTTTCGCGAGCGCATACATGTGCGTTTCCATACGAGTATTCATGGCTCTTGATGTTATTTAGGAAATTATGCAGATAGTTTATGCACAGATGTAGTCGAAATCTCTACCACATGACTTGATATACTTAAGCATGCAGCACAAATACCTGGAATCGTTGCTGAGCTCTTCTGCAAATCAAATTACATAACGCTAATGTGCTAGCGGTTCAAGTCCGCGTGCAAATCGAGCACCATTTAGTATTGTTTACATTTATTTTTTGGGAAAGCGATAGAATATTTTGTATTGGGAAGGAACGCAGGAATCAGCTTTATTAAAGCGGTCGGTTTTACTTTTCAAAGAAAAAAAAGAAAGCCATGGCCCAGCAGTAACTGCGCAATTGGAAATCTTACGCAATGGTAACAAGCCATTTTCTGAATTTCGGTGCACACAGGGTCGACATTGTCGTTTTTCTACATTTGGAGACGCTATAGCTTTCTGGAGATGCTCACGTTATTTTGTCAGGGGACGCGAAGGCATCGAAAGGCAGCAGATATCTTGGCCACGACCAGTCAGGAGCGGGCGTCTCACGTGTGCAGTTATACAAACGGGTGAAACGCGTTCCTTACTCCCGTGGTCAAGAATGCTTTTTTTTTGGAAATTGAAAATCACGCTGGCAGTCGCATAATAGTCATGAACGCGTCTGTTGCCGAGGCAAAGCTGTGCATGGGTGATTTTGTCACCGTAAATCGCTCTCATTCAAAACGCCAAGACACCTCCCGCCATAGAGAGACGCGCCGTAGACGCCACTGGGAGCGGACGCGTTTTGCAAGCGCTCCGGCAAATCTCTTGTTTTTGACTGCTCAAGTCTATCAATGGCCACGTAAATGAATGTGGAGTTTCCTACGGAATCATCTACATGATCCGAAGTGATTTCAAGTGAGTCGTTTGCATTTTTCGTCCACGAAGATCGACTTACTGGCACCGTTCCACTAGTTCTCGGTGGGCCTAGCGGCTAGGCCTACCGACATGGTCATCCACGAAGTAGAAGGAGAGGAGCTGCCCCCCGCCGAAATTCTCGAAGATGGTGAAGGCAGCTGGCGTCAAGTCTATGCCAGGGCCAGAAAGCCCGCTTCATCCCCGCAAAAAACGACACCTGACGTTAACGCTTCCAAAGAACAGCCACAGAAAACCCTCCCGTCGGCTCGTCGCAATGCCCCCAGACCGCCTCCACTTCCAGTGGATGACTATAAGATAGTCCTGCGAATACGTGGAGGCCTGAGTTGTGCTGACATTCCACTTCCGAAGCTCATATATGCAGTCCTTCAAGCGGCAGCGCTCACAAGCTCTCTACATGACCAATAGGCACCCGTCACTGATCAGAGGGCGCGATGGAGCTCTTATCGAACGCCTGAGTGTTGAGGGCACCAGCCGCCAGGGATACCAAGAAAATGAAACGCTTGCTGGACACATCGACGCGCTCAAGTGTCTCCCTTCTGGGCGCCTCTTTCAACGAACGCTTCCTACGTGCGTTCGTAATCACCTCAGGGATGTTGCCACCGCCTTCAATGCAGCACAAACGCGTTTAGAACGCGCTCTTTTCAGGCTGTGCCAAGGCAGCAGAAACGCTACAAACGCGTTTCAAACTCACTGCATTGAGGCGATGGCAAGTCACGTTCAAGTCAAGGAGCGTTTCTGAACATAGAGGATGCGGAGGATAGACACTCGATTTTGCTGCGTCCACTCGCTAGGCTGTGTTTTCTGGCGCTACCATCGTATCTCGGAAACTGCATTGCAGGGTGCCTATACCGCATCAACTCCGTAAGCAACATTCTGCTCATTAGCACGCCGGACTCGGCACGCACAGAAGCGTACCTTCGAATCAAGACCATCAAGATGGACGAGCGCAGCTTTGAAGTAGTGACCCACATCACGGATCCATCGAATACCTGCAGAGGGGTCATTCGTAATATTCCTATGGAACACACAGCTGAAACCATCTTGTCAAGTCTGTTGGACTATGACAGACTAGGCCTCATTCTGACCGGACGTCGCATGGGTGCCACAACCTCCATCTTAGTCACCTTCAGGGGTACCCGTGTGCCTTTTTACATAAGCTACCAGGGTGGCATCACCCGATGCGTACCCTATCGTCATAAGACGGAAGCCTGTACGCTCTGCCGCAAACTTGGACACAGACCAGACGTCTGCCCAGGTGCCCCTCAGTCTTTGTGTCCAATGTGTGGAATTCCGAACCCACTACTCGATCACGACTGTCAACCTAAGTGTGTGGTGTGCCATAATGACCACCCCACCGGCTCACCCCAGTGCCCGCAACGCTACAAGCCCAAACCAAAGCATCCACCCTCACCGTTCAGCCCAGATGCCGCTCCATTCTCCGACCCAAGCACATCTTTCAAGAACACCCAAAGAGGACGCTCACCCAGTCTCACAAGACAACAACGCCGAAGCCGCAGCCGAAGCCGAAGCAAAAGCATTCATCAAGACCCCGTCCCCCGGACTGGCCCTGGACATGAGGTAGGCTGGGCTGATGCAGCCTCTCCTGAAAGCTCCATTCAAAAGCAGCTCAAACAAATGCAGGATGAGATGGCTAAATTGAGGGCAGAAAATGCAAAGCTACGTCTAGAGCTCCAGTCCTTTAAACAACCACCCACTTCCACACACCCCCCATCCTCACCTCCCAACCCCACACCAATCTCACCACTACCAGCTCCTCCCTCTACCACCCCTATACCCAGGGACCCCGCTCAACCACCTGCGCAAAAGCGCAAAGCCTCGACTCCCACAGTGTCATTCGAAGAGCGAGTAGATCAAGTCGAAGCAAAAATGGAGAGGGTCGACAAAGTCGAAGAAAAAGTAAGCAATCTCGAGGAAAAACTAGACAATTTTATTGCCTTTTCCACAGCCTCTTTGCAGAAACTCCATGAATCCGTAGCCTCGATACAAAAAGCCATATTGCCAATGCAGCAAACCTTAGATAGAGTTACGCAGTGGATCGACACGGTCCACGCCAACCACCCAGAGCTTGCCCAACCCAAGCCAAATCCACCTACCGAAAATGGCACCTCGTAACCGCACTGAACTCTGCGTATGGCAATGGAACTGCAGGGGGTTTCGCCGAAAAAAGGCAAACCTCCTGCAGTATATAAAATCACAAACTACCCCTCCCCCAATCATTGCGCTACAAGAAACAAATGGTGTTGTACAGATGCCAGGCTATAGAACGCATCAAAACCCGGCGGATGACAAACCTAACACCGCCGTCTTAACTCAGAAGCACCTTACAGTTACATATTCGAAATTTGCCGACATCGACATTGAGCACGACTTTCTCCAAATACTACCTCACAAACTTAACTCGCCACTCTTATACATTCTTAACGTATACAGTCGACCACAACACAAAAGCCATCGTTTCGATACCCTATTCGCCCGAGCTACATCCTCGGCAGGCAAGCACACCCTTCTCATAGTAGGGGATTTCAACGCCTCCCACCCAGCGTGGGGTTACACCACATCTACACCGAAAGGGAGAGCCCTCTGGTCCCATATCCAGGCACACCGTTTTACACTGCACAACGACCCGGAAATGCCTACTCGTTTGGGAAATAGTGTAAACAAAGATACGTCTCCCGATCTCACCCTGACTCACAATGCTCCCCCGGCGGTTTGGACTAACACCCAAACTAACCTTGGGAGCGATCATTACATTATTAGCCTCACTCTGAAACTAAAACACAGACCCATTGCACCCAAACCACTGACGCTCACAAATTGGGACAAGTTTAGAGAGACCCGCAACAGCACCGCCCCCTCACGCATTGCAGACCTTACGGAATGGACTCAACAGCTTCAAAAAGACGTCGAAGTCCACACCAAAACTGTACCCCCAGATACACCAATAACTACTCTGGACTCTAAGCTTCTCCATATGTGGGAAGCAAAACAATCGCTATTGCGACGATGGAAACACCAGCGCCACAACAGGAAACTCCGCATAAGGATAGCGAAGCTAGACAAACAAATCGAGCGATACGCGACTCAATTGGCTGCGCAACAATGGGGTCAGCTTTGTGAAGGAATGCACGACAGCCTCAGTAATAAACGAACTTGGCAACTCCTTAGGCATCTGCTAGACCCCACGACATCTCGCACACGACACTGCCACGCCATCACCAAACTGCTACACGAGCACTGTGACCATTTAGGACAGCTCTTCGATAACCTCCGCACGTTGCACTTACCCCAATTTCGCAAGGATATTGTACCCTCTTATACAGGGGAACCTAATGAGTCATTAGATGCACCAATTACGGAGGCAGAAGTTAGGCACGCCCTCGCAACACTCCGTACCACGTCGGCCCCCGGCCCCGACCGCGTCAGCAACAAACTCCTTAGAAATCTTGACCCCATTTCAATTAAAGCATTGACTGAATACTTTAACTACTGTTTCGACACGGGCACCCTTCCACCTTTGTGGAAAGACGCCAGAGTCATCTTTGTACCCAAACCAAACAAAGTTCACCAAATACAAAATCTTAGGCCCATTTCCCTAACATCGTGCCTCGGAAAGGCTATGGAGCATGTTATGCTTGCACGCCTCCGGAGGCACGTGGAGGATAATGGGCTACTCCCTCCACAAATGATTGGCTTTAGAACCTCCCTCTCGGCGCAAGACGCAATGCTTCGACTTCAACACGACATCATAATTCCTAACCATAGCGAGGATACTCAGGCGATCCTCGGCCTGGACATACATGGAGCATTCAATAACGTAGCCCACTCAGCTATATATGCTGGCCTAAACCACACTTCTTGTGGCTCAAAAATGTACTCTTACATCAGCAGCTTCCTCACAGACCGCACAGCAACATTAACATTAGGACCAGAACACTCCCCAACTTACACACTGGGCAGCTTCGGAACGCCTCAGGGGTCGGTGCTCTCTCCCATCCTTTTTAACCTGGCTATGCTACCTATAGCCACCGCTCTTCAACATATCCCTGAATTAAACTTTTCCATCTATGCCGATGATATCACTTTATGGTTGAAAGGAGGCTCAGATGGACACATTCAAGACACACTACAAGCAGCTGTAGACGTCATAGCTGCACACACATCCCAGATGAATCTTTATTGCAGCCCTAGCAAATCCGAATTACTCCTTCTACCAACTCACCGTCGAAACAAACACGTTCCAATGATCGAAGTGCACATAAATGGGTGCCTGATTCCTAAAGTCTCACGCATTCGTGTACTAGGTTTATTTATTCAAAACAATCGACTTAATACGCACACTCTCGAAACTTTACGCAATACCATTGAAAACACCCTAAGACTGATAGGAAGAATCTCGGGTAAAAACGGAGGGCTCCGGGAGTCAGAGCTACTTCGTCTCGTACAGGCTTTTGTGATTAGTAAAATCACATATACTCTCCCCTACCTTCACCTTAAACCAGCAGAGGAGGACTTCGTCAACACCCTCCTTCGCCGAGTTTACAAATACGCTCTAGGAATTGCGTGCAATGCCTCTAACGCACGACTCCATCAGACAGGGGTCATAAATACCCTTTCAGAAATTACTGAAGCCCATTTAACAGCTCAATACGCTAGGCTCGCGACCACTAGCGCAGGCCGTCACATTTTAGCTACTACCCGCATTAACTTCACCTCTATCACCAATGCTAAGCATAACATTCCCCACCACATACACAACCAATTACTCATACCGCCCCTTCCTAAAAACATGCACCCTACTTATCATACTAAACGTCGAATCCAAAGAGCAAAGGCCCTTCAGAAAAACTTACAAGGAGCCAATGACGTGCTCTATGTCGATGCGGCAGAATACCCATCTTCCTCGTCCTATGCCCTTTCTGTCGTGGATACCAACGGCAAGGCGATCACAACGGCATCCGTCACTGTCAACTCCTCGGAGGAGGCAGAGGAGGCTGCCATCGCATTAGGTTTATCCATCCCCAATATCACTATGATTGTTAGTGACTCTAAAACTGCCATACGTAACTTCAGTGCAGGTCGCATCTCACAAACTGCCCTTTCAATTCTTAATAAACACTCTCCCACGCAAGACGTTGCTCTCGTATGGACGCCCGCGCATGCGGGGCTGTGTGGCAATGAGGCGGCTCATGCCTGTGCTCGAGGAATGACAGGCCGGGCGCAGGCCACCGACGACGCCTTAGACCACGCGGCACCCTTCAGTGCGAGGGATCGTCTTTTGACCTTCCACGACATAACAAACCACTACCGCCTTCAGCGCACAGTATACCCCCCCTTACACCGGGGAGCTACTCGCCACCACGAAATACTTTGGCGCCAGTTACAGACCCGTACGTTCCCTACCCCCTCTTTTCGCCATCTTATACACCCTGCGATATATCCCTCCCCTTTATGCATTTTCTGCCAACAAAGAGCCAATCTCGATCATATCATGTGGGGTTGTACTCTGAACCCACCACCTAACTCACTAAACATTAGTAGTAAGGAGCTGTGGGAGGCTGCTATGTGCAGCTCGGCGCCCGAGGTCCAGGACCAGATCCTGGATTGGGCCAAGAGGGTAGCGGAGACCTACGCCGGGTAGGCTCCTCTGCTCCCTCCACCACCGCACCCTTCCCTCTTGGGATAAATAAAGTCTTTCTCCTCCTCCTCCTCCCGCCATAGACGCCGACGGGCACCGTGTTAGACGCAATCTTGGCGCGACTGTATCAGTAATAGTAGGCGACCGAAATACCGACCATGTATGCAACGCACTTTATGAAATTGGCCACTTATTTTACGTACTGTTTCCTATCACAGTTTCGCTTTCAAGCGGCTCTTCTTGCTGAAGACTTGCAGGGCGCCGGCGTCACTGTCAAGGAAGCTATCGCGATGACAGACCCACTTGCGATGGTGGTATCACTTGCACACTTCTTTCTCGGTGATAGTATGGGCAAATCAACAAAATAATGCACAACGCGCCGCTGTCTTCGTTTCTTTCTGGTCGATGCATCCGATGTGTTCATGAACACAGATCACCTAACGAACACGCGCTTATGCTCACTTGCAAGCTTCGATGTGCACCTGTTGCAGCCGAGCGACGCCATCGTTGTTTAGTGGGAACGGAAAACGTGAAACGGACACCAGAAAACCTGAAAACTCGAAAGAGCAAAAATCTCAAACCCTTTACGGGATTATCCTTCTTACTTTCAACGCAAGCAATCTTGAACGTAAGACCTATTTCTTTTCTTTTTATGTTTTCTTTCATGCCACGTATTCTGCAAAAGGTAGCGTTCGCGCACTACATACAGAAGCGGAGTAAAAAAGTGCGTGGTTCGGTTGCGTAGCCTTGGCTGTGCTGCCACAGAAAGTTGTCGCCAGGTATATGCGCCGCTGTGCCATAACGTGATTGCTGAGAGAGTGTGAGGGGCCACAGATGGCACCGTGCCAGGGCACGGACGGGCGGACAAACAAACGAAAGTATGAGACATTAAATGCTTGGTACTAACTACACAGTGTGCTCCTTAATACATGGTATTAACTACACAGTGTGCTCTTTATAAGGTAAACATGTGTTCCTCTCATGAAAGCTCATGAATGTTAATGCGTTATAAGTAGCCCATCGATAAGGATAACACATTTATTGCGTCATGAAATAAATTCTTGGTTTTATGTGGAAGAATTCAGATATGATTGTGAGACAGGGCGCGGTGAGGGCAACTCAATATTAATCTTGACCACCTGGTGTTCTTTAACGCGCACTGAAATCTAAGTAAATGTGGTATTTTTGTACTCAAGTAACGTGCAATTGGGGGGCTAGTTATTTTTGCCCACAGTGGTATTTTTGCTTTTCCTCCCGTTGAGATGCGGCTGCATGGCATGGAATAGAAGCCGCGTCTTCGGGCTTGGCAGCGAGACAACTTAGCCGATAAGCTGCCACAACGGGTTGATCATAGCTCAACTTGCAAAGCTACATACAAACGAAAGTATGCCACATACCAGAAATAAAGAGCTATGGCAAGCACCAACTCCGCGAGCAAGTACTGTAATATTTTTCTTTTACCATTCCGCACTTACTTAAGTGACGTCAAGGTTCATTTGAAGGCTTCTGTTACTCTTTCATTGAAACCAAATGCTTCTTCCCGCTCGTGCACAAATTACGCACATCTGACTACGCATTTGTTTATGTGTGCTGTCTCATAGGCTACTTCACTTACTAGAACCTAAATAGTTATCTCCATTTAGTTATTCCAAGTCATTTCCAAGTGAATCTTTTGCGACGTGTTCCCCGCTTGTACTTTACCTTAAACGCAAAAAAAAAAAATGTTATCGGTGCCAAGGCAATTGCCACGTAACTGTTGTGCCAGAACACAGATGGAGTGGATATTTGAGAAGCCTTTATCATGGTTTTCAGTCCCGAATTCTTCAATTACAAAAGAAATAAGTTTTGATTCGATTTGAAGTGATATGCCACTAACGAATTCGTCCTTACTGTCACATATGCTTATAATACCGCCACGCAGCCCACCACCGGATTTTGAACCTTCTTCCTGCTTTATGGGCACGAACGATCCTCCACCGCGGATACCATTCTTTCGTATCGCCCCGATGCCTCGGAATCTACTACCCTGTCCCAGGCTGCTGCACACGCAGAAGAGTGCCGAAAGCTCTCCCGTATGTTGACGTCAGAGGAGCAGCAGTGCCAGAAGCACCACCGCGATCCTGCCGTCGCGCCTGCATCCTATGCTCCTGGCTCGCTTGCGTGGCTTTGGGTGCCTGCCTCGACCACTGGGTTGTCCCCGAAACTAATGTCAAAGTACCAGGGTCCCTACCGTGTAGTGAACCAAACATCTCCCGTGAACTATATCGTGGAGCCTCTTGAACCACCTTCGGATAATCGCCGTCGCAACCGCGAAATTGTGCATGTAGAACGTTTAAAGCCATACTATGATCCCCCTGTGCTATCCCACCCCTAGGTAGCCGGGACGGATTCTTTTACCCTGTGGAGATAACTGTACTGGATATAATGGGTAGTGGGAATATGGCTTGGAAGGAGAAAAGACGACGACGAATTCGGTGTTGTCCCGAGTGTCATCTCTCGCGGCTCGGCTCTACCGTCTGAGGATTTGGTCACCCAGAACGCCTCGTGATATTACATATTTTAGATGCGAAGTTCTTAAGGCGGAGCTCAATCCGGTGGTGGTGGTGGTGGTGGTGGTGTGCGGCGTGACCGCCCTTACTGCGCATGCGCATACCCTCTCCCCTTCCCCTCTCCACATACCCTCTCCCCCTCCCCCTTTCCACACACTCTCTCCCCTCCACTCTCCCATACCTCTCCCCCCTCCCCCTCTCCCATACCTCTCTCCCCTCCCCCTCTCCCATACCTCTCTCCACTCTTCCTCTGAAACGCGGGCTAGACATGCCGAAATTCTCTCCTGCGCAACGCTGCGATGAGCTCGAGCGCATGCGCGTCCTCTCCCCTTCTCTCTCCTCTTCTACGCTGCCCCTCTCTCGCCCACCTGTCGACCGCGTTCCCCGCTCGCCCTGTGAGAATTAACGGCCTAGCCAGGCTAGATGGAAGATACGACGCGCGTAGCGTCCCTCTTCGCGTTCCACGACGCGAGGTCGGTAGCATGCCCAATGAACGCCAACGGAACGCGATCGTGCAAGTGCTCCGGCTTCGCATCGCCTCATGGTCCCCTTTAGCGGGAGATGGTGTAATTTTTTTCACTAAGAGGAACACACTTGCAAAAATGTTCGACTTACTACGGCACCTACGTAACCAAATTTGGGATGTGATCATTGTGGCTGTGTCAACAACAGCAAGGCTGTTACATTTCGGCCATTGTACTTTGCGCGACCTGTGAGACTGAAATCAACGGGTATGTTTCAAATGATGTTCTAGACAGATATTTAACTTCCGTAAAGCGGTAACATGCACTTATATCGGCGTAATAAACTAATGACAAGAAGCCAGCTGCTTAGGAATACCTACTGAACTCAAACTTCATTTCGTTAGAACAACTAAGACAAGGCGACTAGAGGGAGGTGCATATTTCGCAAGAACAGGCAATCCAGCTACGCAATCATTCATGGAGGCCACAGAACACCGCCGCGCACCCCATAAAAAAGCCTCGCGTCCGGCAATCACAACCGCGATCACACCCACCTTGAAGCGCTCCATCACAATATACACAAATAGGGCAAAAAAAAAAAAAACAGTGGGCCGGCAGCCACTCTATTATATATCGTCTTGATCACCGACAAAGAACTACGGAGAAGATGTTACGGGCGCATGCTCACGACAAAGGCGGAAGCCATCTTTCTCTCAACTTCAACTGGTGAAAGAGAGAGGAGGAGGGGGAGGGGGTACGTGCAACTTCCGTTGCCAAATGTATTATTTTTGTTGATTGCTTTACGCTCTGAAACGTCTGCCTTAGTATTTCTTTGTTTCCTTATCGCTAAGTGGCACAACAAGCCGATGGCGCGGGGGGAGGAGGGGGGTAATCATTGGAAGAGGGGCAGAGGCGTTGGATCCCATTAATTATCGGGGCCTGCTCATTCTGCGAAGGGCTCATTACGGTGGTGTTACGAAACGCTGATAGGGGCAGAAAGATATCGTGTGGAGCGGCGAAGAAGAAAAAAAAAAGAATCTGTGAACGCGTCAGTGAAATTATGCGTCGAAAAGAATACCACTAAATACAAAACAGCGTGCAGTCGAGTCATCTGGGCTGCCATCTGGGGCGGGTTGGTCGAGGAGGTTGCCCAAACAGTCGTGCTTTTCACAAGGGCCTGGAAACTGCGAAGCGCGTCTCGCACTCGGAGGGGAGTTAGCTCCACCCGTGTTTGACGCAGAGTTTCACGAAGAGCCGAAGCATGGCGGAGGTCAATTGAGCTTGCCTTGCGATCTATATAGAACGAAAACCAACGCGAACATTTACAATTTCAGCTGTTTATGAACACTAAAAAGAGCTGCACCCTTAGGCTGTACCTTTGTCCCACAATAATAATAATCCACTATCTTGTGCGGCTTTCATTGCTTTAACGCCAAGAGTCCGGTACTTTTAGGCAATGAACTGAAAATGCGCTATTAGCATGGCGAATCATTCTTGATATGAAAGTTGCGAGCGCAGTTGTCAAGAAGTGAAACGCAAACAAGTCAGATGGTGACTACTGTGTGAAAAAAAAACGCCCCAAAGGGCGCGACTGTCTTGTAAGTGTAGCTAGTGAAGTAGAGAACACTAAACCAATACCCGAGAGTAAAAGGTGAAGACGCACTGAGTCTTTTACCTTCAAGACAGGGGCGTAGCCAAGGAGGGGGGGGGGGTGCAACCCCCCCCCCCCCCGGAATTTTTCAATTTTGCTTGCGTATATATACACACACACATACAAACGCACGCACGAACATACATAAAGTATGGTTGAACCCCCCCCCCCCCCCGAAAAAAATTTCTGGCTACGCCCCTGCTTCAAGAAAGCAAGTGAAGCAGCAACAAATTAAATGAAATGCTCTGTTGGAGCTTAACGTAGCTTGTGAAACAATCCAAATATAGTGCCCCGATTAACGCTGACATTTAGGCCACTTGGCTTCCTAGATTTGCAGAGTTCACAGAACAAAAATGACTCAGTCCAAAAAAAAAAGATAGCGCTGCGTTTTCGCTCTTTTGTTTCTTTACACTACATTGCTTTGAACTCCACAATTCTCAGTCGGTGTGAGCGCCAAGATTCCGTCCGTACACTGGTTTTAGCGTAACCTCTTTTAACTCGACTGCGACTAAGCTCATAAGTGGAAAGTCCAACAGGCGTACAAGGACGTAGACAAGACGTAGATTGTCTTTCAATCGTGAGGTGCTTCTTTTCCGGATTTCGCACTGCTCACATTCTATACGCCGACACCATAAACACTTTTCTTTATTCGGACGCCATAAATAATAATAAGTTCTGGGGTCTCAGGTCGCAGAAAAGCCAGAGCTACACTTCTACTGAAAGCATACTGCACCGATAAGAACGCGCGTTTCACTGACGCCGCGCGCTATCCGGACGGACGAGGGTTCGCTATCGTCGTGATCAACACAGAGAAAACGACAACGCACGCAGCTAGTGTCAGGACCCGACACCCGGAGATAGCTGAAGAAATGGCCATTGCTCTGGCCATAACTGACGCTGACACTCAAACTGTACTCAGTGACTCGCGCACAGCTGTACGGAATTTCGCTAAGGGTAGGATTTCGATCGAAGCCCTTCGTATACTCGCGAATGCCGGCCATGTTTCTCAGGCTACCTTGATCTGGTTTCCCGCCCATATGGGCGAAGTCTGCCCGCACTTCCCCAACCTTAACGAGGCAGTGCACTCCGCCGCACGCGACGCAACAACCCGTGCGGCAGGAGCTGGCCTTGTCGAAGAGTTCGCGGACCGGGATCGACTGACGGGATACAACGAACTGACCAAGACCTTCTACTTGGCCCGGCGATGCTACCCTCCGCCTCGTGGCAATCTATGCAGAGCTCAAGCGGTTACCTGGAGACAGCTGCAAACTAACACTTATCCTAATCCACTGCTATATCATCGAATATACCCCGAGATCTATAACACCAGCATCTGTAAGGTCTGCCAGACAGACACAGCTACGCTTAAGCATATGCTCTGGGAATGCGAGGCTAAAGCCAAACGTACTAATCCCGATGCTCTCTCGGCGAGGTGGGAAGCCGCTCTGCGCAGCTCCAAGCTCGCCGACCAACTCTGGGCAGTCCAGCAGGCCCGTGAAGCGGCGGAGAGGCAAGGCCTTGACGTCCCGACATGGGAGACCTGAGCCGGGGCCGTTAATCTGCCAGACAAACAATAAAGTTCTTCCATCCATCTGGGGTCACCGCGATGTGATTATGAGGCTCACCATAGTGGGGAACTTTAGATTAATTTTTACTATTTATAGTCCTTAACTGTAGCGTAGTAATTACGACAAACGGAAAAAATTAAAGTGCACGAAAAAGCAACTTTGCCGACGGTACAGAGACCGAACCTACAACCTTCGGATAACGCGTCTGCACTACAGTTAAAGACCAAAACCAATGTTCCCTATACACTGTCCTTGGCTTCCATAGGTTCTGTCTAACGAAGAAAGTGGCGCTCGATCCATTTCCTTTTCTTTCGTTCATAACTTATACACGCAATGAAGCAGTGCTGGCATTAGCGCTAACGTCACTCGCGGTAACATGAAACGCATCCTTTTGAGCGCCAGTCATATCTAATTCACCACATTCGGACTGATCATGTAGGAGCAGTACCTAGTGGAACGGGACAGATGCGCTATAGTTCTGATGTCCTTTGCGACGAGCAATGAGTGTGAAAAGAATTGCTTGCCACGAAGGTAAGTCGAGTTACTTGCACTTAACAGGGACCTCCTGAGTTTCATATTGCTTCGCGAGAAGCGGGCGAAGGCGAGGGCGACGCCATAGACTCGGAGATATGGCGGTACTGAGCTCCTGAATACTAGATGCACGGCTCGAAGAACGTAGACGTACGAAGGAGCTAATAAACTCAGCCGTTAGGAACTGCAGTCATGGCGGATATTGTGAGGCGAAATGAGGTGAATATCAGAGTCACGCGGTATGTTTGTTGTAATGAGGCACACCAAACCTGCCAACTGGCAAAACAGTCTACCGAAGTAACACCTCTCCGAGAAATCACTAGGACCTGTGACTGCTTGGCATAGGTTTAGGAATTGGGTCGCGCGGTCGAGAGAGAGAGAGAGAAGAAATAGTAGAGAAGGAAAGGCAGGAAGGTTAGCCAGTTTAGGAAAACCGGTTTGCTATCCTGCACATGGGAACAGGGTGGGGGAGAGGAAAGAGAGAGAGAGAAAAACAGCATACAACACAGCACACACACACAGTCAGCCACAGTCCGTCACTCTTGCGTGGTATAAATCTGCTATAAATCATTAGAGCGCCAGAGCACAGTCATACGTTCCAAGTGAACAATAAAACGGTTCCACGTACTTTTGAGGATATACACAGTAATGTTTCACTTCCAGACATGCAAATGACACCGAGAAAGACCATGCTAATCGAACAAACGTCCAACAAACGCGAAACAGGTATCACATCATATGCAGTAAAATTGGCAAAGCCTTTAGCGATTAAGTTAACGGAATTCTGGGTTCTTGCGTGTCAAGGAAGGAAGGAATACAAAAGGGAGAAGGCGGGGAGGTTAAACAGTCCGGTCGGCTGCCCTACGCCGAGGGAAAGGGAAGTGGAAAGATGAGAGCGAGTCAAGGAAGGAAGGAGAAGCAGAAAAAGGAAAGGGAGGAATGTTAACCAGTCGCACACATCTCACAGGCATGCTAACATCGTTAGTCTATAGCCGCCGGTGCAGGTCAGATGCCTTCAAGAAGTTGAGCACTGCCTTCGTCGCCTTCACCCGCGATGACCTCTCGGGACGACATTCCAATATGGTTTCTGCCGTCATCGGTCTGGGATCTATGCGAGCAAGAGCGACTGCGAGGGATTTTCTCGGCACATTGTAGCGAGGACAGTCGCAGAAGATGTGCTGTAGTGTCTCCTCGTTGCGACAGTTATCACAAAACGGGTTGTCAGCCATTTGTCAGCCATTTGGATCCACGCAGAGAGAGTCAAAAACCACGCTATCTTTATGGAACGCCGTAGTAGGGGACATCGGAGTGAACTTTGACAGCCTGAGATTCTTCAACGTGCACCTAAATCTAGGTATATTGGGTTTTTCGAACTTCGCCTCTACAAAAAATACAGCCTCCATGGCCGACAATCGAACCTGCATCGTCGCGGTTAGTAGCGCAATGCTACAGCCGCTAAGCGACCATGGCGGGTCCCTTAGTGGCACTTATGTAGCACATCACCTCACGCTAAGCGCTTTAATAATAAAAAAGCACGAATATACATATGAATGTCAATTCAATGTTAAAGTTAACGATACGAATCAATACAATGGCTACAAAAGAGATGGCGTGGTACAGCATTCCGGATTAATTATTGCCACCTATGGTTGTTGGATGCCTTTACTCGACGATCGGCCGCTCTCCGTGCAGATGTTGCTGGAGCACCGTCCGCATAGCTCGTCGGCTCATAATGCAGTTAAAGCACTTTTGTGCGCTCTGAAGACTGCGGGTCTTTGTGAATCATATGTCACGCGCTGTTTGTGGCTTGTGTCGTATATCTTTTCCTATTCTGCACAATAAACTCAGTTGAAAGTTGGCGCTCGTCCTCGCTTGTCTCCTTGTCCTAGTTCTCAATTCGCGCTACAGCAATCATCATGACGTACCAGCCTAGCCCAAGCCGCCACCCTTCTGTGTGAACGCCTTTGACTTTTGTACAGTGTCACCTCCACATACGCGTCGGCGCATTTATTGACAATTTCCTTCTTTCCTTCCCCCCCCCCCTCTCTCATCTTTCCACTCCCACTGCCCCAGCGTAGGGGAACCAAACCGGCCATGTGTTTGGTTCACCTCCCTGTCTACTATCTTGTGTTCTTCCTTCCTTCATTGGAACCGCGCACAATACAAAATTAAGGCAGCTTTGCACCAGTGGTGCCAAGCCTGAAGGAAGTGCTGAGCTGGGTAGCCTTCATTGTCTCTCTCAGGTTTTTCTACTTCTTTCCTCCTCTGCTCCTTTTTTTTCTCTTTTCCAGTTTTTTCTGTCTTTTTTCTCTTCTTATTTCTATCTATTTCTATTTTTCTTCTTTTTCTTTCCTTTTCTTTCTCTCTCTTTCTATTTCTCGCTTGCTTCCTCTTTTTTTTCTATTTTTATATGTGGTTTTGCCAGCGTTACGACAAGCTACGAGACGACGACAGCATCCCGAGCCCCTAAAGTGCTCCGCACTTCAAAGAGGTGAATACAAACACAGTGCTCTGTGCGCAGGCCACTCGCTCTTTCTGTCGTTAGCGCCGTTCCTTTTAAAAAGTTTGCTGTAATAATTATGTCGGACCCAGACCTTAGTGCAGGACATTTCCTTTCATTCTTTAATGCGCACAGAATGATCCGTATATGAGCATTTTTAATCTACATCTAAGCCAGGTTCACTGACCATAATACGAAACCATTCGGAGATAACATTCAATACCACAAATAGGAAGGTTCACTCCTTATAGGTATAGAAATAAGTGGTCCTTAAGGTTGCAATTACCTTGAACTTTTACATGATAAGCGTTTTGAGTGTTTATAGGCGCTAACTTTGCGACGTCGTCCCGTTCCCTTCGACTACAAATAACTGTGCCTTACGTTAATTATCTGTTGTCGCAAAAAAAAATTCCTCAGTAGAGAATCGCATACGGCACCTAGAAAGGCACAGAGCCTAAGCCATGGCGGCTTGTGAGTACACATGAGCGATTACTTTCGTGTGCGCTCACAACGTAGCGCTTCAATGACGGGAGGTAAGGAGAAACAAAATGCTTACTCAGATTATATGAAGTGGTAACAACAACAAAGTTTTTTTAATAAACAGCTAGGTTGTTGTTTCTAAGGATGAATATCTCCAAACAGTGACCTGTTGTGCATAAACAAAAAGCGCTATCCGTTAAACGGGGGCGCCATACAGCATCCCGCAGGTTCATCAATGAATCACTGACGCACGTAATCAAACCACAGGGCAAACTTTCTCATTTAAAATACACAGTGAAATAAAGAGACCATGAGCAGTACGCTTTCATCATGTCACAAGTCGCAGTTCTCGCAGGGTTCATATAGCTTTTGTAAAGTGTATGACCGAACATAATCTTGCACTACTGGTTAACAACGAATGCGGCTGCACAGAGCTGTACTCTAGAGTGAGCGCATTTGTGGTTGAGCAAATACCGAAAGCGACGAAGGGGCGCCGTATAAGCCCGCGTAGGGTTCACCCGATTCGCCCAACTCATCTTATTTGATATTATGGCGAACCGCCGTTCAGTTGAAAAAAGCCAATGACACCGCAGTTCAGCCTTCCACGATTCGGCGAATGAAGACAAAATGGGAAACCCGCAGACACGCCAAAAATCTAAACGAAACACGAAAGAGGCTTCACCTCAGGTAGCGCAAGAGTATATAGACCTTTTCAGCGAACCAAACAGCCAGAAAAATGGAGGCGCCACGAACCGTAAGGATTTCTTAACAGCTTGATCTGACGGCGCCTCAGTACGACAGGCGTACGGATTCGTTCTCGCGAAGGTACGACGGGGAGCAGCGATTCTTCGCCGAAAAGGCCGCAGCGAAGTAGACGGCGAGATGGGAAGGACCGCTATAGAGCCGACCGCAGCGGCCCTCGGCATTTGGCCGCGTGTCAACCATTCGCGCTTATATTGTTCGCATTGTTTCCATTGTCCGCGCAGGCCTCGATAGCGCTCGCCGACGACAGGGGCAGATAGGACGACCTTAAGCTCACCCTGGCAGATCTGAGGCGCCCGTATGAGTGTCTGCGTCGTCAATGTCGCTTGTCAGTGTCCACAAACGCTGACACTGTTTATAATCGCGCAGTGGTAGCCTAGAGTGTCGTGTTGCGCGACTAAGATCGAGGACGTGGGATCGATTACCGGTCACGGGGGACGTGCCTCGAGGAGGGCGAAAAAAACGGTCGCTGCTTATTATTTTTCTTTAATGCTGAGCATTTCTTTGGGAACCAAATGCAATTTTACCGTTTCTATTTATCTGTTTGCATCTATCTATCTAGCCAACTACGTCTGGGTGCTCTCGCGGTCGCCTCCTTAAAACCTGGTATATACCAAAATAAGCACAGGAGGGTATGGGTGTATGACGAACATGACTGACAGGTCATGACATGAGGAACTTGATGTGCCTATCACGTACGTCGTGAAACCCTTTCCCCCAGCCACTTATGGCGCATACCCGCATACCCGCACTTATGGCGCATACCCCCATGGTATGCGGGTAAGCGCCACAGGTAATTAACAGTTTGTACGAACTCGGGGAGCAAAGATACTCATCGAGAACACTGCGTGGATTAAACAAGAGAAGTATATACCGTTTCTTATAGTCGGTAAAATTACTGTAGCATACAAACGCATACAAGTGTACTTCTACGACAACAAACTGAAGTCTAGCGTTGCTCGTCTCCGCACAAATACTCCAACGAGCGCTGCTCAATCTTCGTTTCAATAAAAACGACGTCTGCGCTATAATGTGAGTGCCGGCATTGCGTCACACAGTAAGCTACCCTTTATACGCCAGTGTAGACGACGTTATGCACACAGCTACTGGAATTAAGAAAGATAAATTGACAATCAACCGTTTGTGTCCTCGATGAATTCGCCCTCGCGCTGCCAACTGCTAGCTTCCTGGCTAGCTCATTTGGTAGAGCGACCACCCCGCAAATACGTTGGTCCCGGGTTCGATGCCCGGACCAAGACGAATTTTGGGGCAACGAAGAACTTTCTGAGAAATCCGTACGGATTCCCTTGTGGCTTCGTCCTACAAACGGGTTGTTGTCAATTTCTCTTTCTTAACCTTTCCGCCCCCCTTGCGGGATTCCGCAGAGCTGATTTGAATAACTACTCAAATTACGCAAGGACATCGATACATCTCGCAAGACATGCCTCAAGGTGCGGCATAAGCAGCTTCTCGCTGACTGCTTCGCATCAAGTTGATTCCCACAGTGCGTGTGATCTGCAGGAATTATTTATATATGCAGAACGCAAAGAGGAAATAGGGAGGCAGCAGACTGGCGATTGACACTGCGATGGGCACAATGCCTGCCCACTGATGACGGCCTGCTCAAACAGAACACAGCACGAGAAAAGGAAAGACGACACTCTACCGTGTTCTGCTTGCGCTGGCCACCATGAGTATATTCCAATTCTCCCGATTTGTTACCTGCCTACGCTTTCGCGAGGTAGGAATAGATGAAAATATAAATAAATAAAGAGGAAAGAAATAAACAAACGACAGGAAGCCCATACAAAAGTAAACTAGGAACACGAAAAAAAAATGCTGCCCAAACGGGAGGACAAATTAGTTTTGGGGAGGACAGTTAGCAGGGCACGACGTACTGCATGGTCGCGTATGGAAGCACGTCCGCCTGAGAAGCAGACAATCGTCGAAGCCCACACACAGCAGCCAAAGCAGACTGTACACCGTTGGTAGTGATGCGTATTGCGTACGGAATGTGGGAGACTAATACAAGGCATTCAAGTATTTGGCAGGAGCCACCAAACGAACATCCACAGAGATACTATGTAATAGCATTAACTATACTCAAACGGTAAAACATAACCCGGAGTACAGCTAGCTTCATGATCTCATCGTGGGTTTGGACATTCCTTAAAAGCATTTCCTTAAGATGTACTAAAAGATACAACATATTTCACACAAAGACCATTGTAAAGAAACGCTGCTGTGCGCAAGCTGCAATCACTGAAAGCACGAGCGACGACGACATTTATGCTATTTTTTTGAGTCGCGATGCTCAAGGACCACACATAGAACAAAGAATGGCGCCGCTTGTCTGTTTACGTTTATGGTGCAAAACCTGCGAGCACACTTTTCGCGAGGTTCTTCGGGAAAGTTGCTCGAAAACCAAGAAATAACTGGATTCAGAAACGATTTTGAATTTTGCGCTGCTTCCTTAGAGCCGAGCTACAACCAACAGCAAAATGGAAAGTCTGTCCACCCGAAAATACGCGCAGTTGTTTAAAACTATGACGAAGTAGTGAGAACACAGCCCACCCAGAGAAGACTTCGAGGTGGGGCACAAAAAACCGGACCGTCAGCACGTATTCGCGTAGAATAAAACGAAACATAGTTCACTTCAAGATAACCTCCAATAAATTCAATGCTCTTGTCCAGCGCTTTTTTCTTCACTGTTAGACGCATGGCACGCTTTCCGAACGAACATCCTTGAGTCACCTTCTCGACCTGTTACAGACTCTCCAATTATTCTCCTGACGCTAGTGTCTCAGCCACTAAATTAATCCTGGGTTTATCTGACATTGCTTTGCGACGAAGTGTGTCCGTCTGTGTCGTTTAAATGAAATTTAAATTCGGTAGAGACTCAATGAAGAACTTGCACTTCGCCCACGATATATTTCGTCTGGCACTGACCACCATATCGGGAGTGGTGTGTCAATTTGTCGCTCGAGTGACTTCCTCAGTTCCTACATCCCAGCCCTGAAGAACCACGAAGCGACCTTCCACCTCCATCACTAACATTGTGAACTCGAAGAAGGTGCACCATGACGATATTACGTCATCCCAATACTCTCTGTACTGCCTAATCCTTGAAAGTAGAAACAGATAAATATATGTCAGTCATCGTCACTCATCTTGCGCCCCGTCTTTCCGGCTTTCCTTGCCCTTGTAGCGCAAACGAGCCGTCTAGAGCAATGCGCATGACGCAGGACTCCCTGCCTTTCCTATCATTAAATATTTCCCTCCTGCCCATAAATTTACACACACACACACACACACACACACACACACACACACACACACACACACACACACACACACACACACACACACACACACACACACACACACACACACACACACACACACACACACACACACACACACACACACACGCACACACATGCGCGCACGCTCGGCCATCTTTCATGCGTAGTAACACTGAAGTCTTGCTACAGTTAACGAGACTAGTTGACTTCCTGGTCGAAAGACGACACGCTCCAAAGAAAAAGGGCATTCGGATATATAGTAAATGATGTACACAGCACCCGCATCTTGTGGGGTTATTACTGAAGAGAAAGAACCCACGACGACACCGAAATCCCGATGGCACAGGCTAACGGGAGCGTATCAATTCCGCATCAACGATAGAAGCGATTGCGAGTAGTTTAGGAACGTTCATTGATTACAAGCTAAGAACGGAACGGAAGCAAGAGCGCGTAGCCGCTTCACCCTCCCTGTAACAATGAACAGCACAGGCAGTCCCTCTTCTGCAGTAGCATTAGTGCTGTTCCTTGCTTCATATGAAGAATGGGAAATACTGACGCGTCAGGGCTCGCTAAATCTTTCTAAGAAGCGGTGATGCGCTTATGCGACGACGCTTGCGGAAATGAAGAGACGATTGAAGGCATTTCGAACTTTTGTTCTCGCTATGTGAAGTCTACACGTGGACATTTCCGAAAAGCGTTACGCTGGCCGGAGTCCTTTTACAGAAGCCGAGGTGATAGGCGTGCGCGTCGCATGCCGTAGAAGGCAATGAAAACTCCGCTACAGTTCAAACGGGCAGATGTCCACAAATGTTTATAGACTCTGCATTGCATCTTAACGTGCGCGCGCAACTATAACGCGTACTTAGCCCCACTTATTTCTCTTCGTTAATCCGCTAAACTTAGGCAAGGCGTACCAAAGCGAGCCTTCAGCTGGTTTCATTTCCACCATTTCCTAGACGTGTGGATAGTCCGTCGTGTGGCTCCTGCGAGACACTTGAACACCTTAGGTTAAGAGTGTCCAGCATCAGGTGCACAGCGACCGTTGACAATGAAGAAATATAGCCTGACGGCACTTGAGTGATTGCCTCTTTCCAACAGGGCGTGATGCTCGACGTGACCTGGCCCATCGAGTCCTGCTAACATTTATGAACAAAACGGCCTCCCGTTCACAAACGTTTTTCCCTGTTCCCAATTATTTCTGTCCGAGTCTGTGTCATTTGTTCATTTTCGGTCCTCTTTTTTCTCTCCTCTTTCTCTTCCCTTATACAGAAAGGGTAGGTAGGACCCTGTAGTTGTCACTCTCTTATTTCCTGTGTGCTCGCATGGGTAGATATCAAATAATAATCATAATTACTCCAAGGTATTGTTATGCGCTACTTATCTCGGGGACTAAGGAGAGGAGGACGGGTCCATGTTTTAGACATCTTTGTTGCTGTGACCCCGATCACTGCGCTCGCGTAAATACTGCAAATGCACCTATCTTCCGACGTCTTTCCGTAACAACGCCTTAGAATGCCGGAAAGGACAGATTCATACCAGAATGAGACGAAAGCGCTGCTGAAGTTTCTGCGAACAACCAGCCTCGTTAAACAACTGTGTTATTGCCATATTTTTGTTTGTTTGTTTGTGAGTGAGTGAGTGAGTGAGTGAGTGAGTGAGTGAGTGAGTGAGTGAGTGAGTGAGTGAGTGAGTGAGTGAGTGAGTGAGTGAGTGAGTGAGTGAGTGAGTGAGTGAGTGAGTGAGTGAGTGAGTGAGTGAGTGAGTGAGTGAGTGAGTGAGTGAGTAACCTATCGACTCCCTCTCCCCCATTTTCTTTCTTACCTTTTCGGCATTCCCCTATGCAGCGTAAGCACTTGGGCATATTCATCTCCCTGTTAGCGCCCCCACCTTCCGCATATCATTACTCTAACCCCATCCCTCACTCACTCTCGCTCACTCTCTCCGATCGCTCCAGGCAAACTACTCGAATTAACTGCAACATGACGATGACGACACAACATGCTATAATGTTGTTGGTGCCTTTTGTGTCTATATTTTTCTGGGATAAAGTCTGAAGTCGCACATGCTGCAGGCGCTGACTTCAGCGACGCTTTGGCCTTAATGCTGATACCGATGTAGTAGCAGCTGCAGGATCCTACGCTCGATGACGCAAACCGCTCTAACGGCGATGACGCGACGCCTCAACACTTGCGCGCCCTAACTCACAGACGAAAAGGTCGCACAGGCTACCTGCAAAGGTGACCGGAGGATCTAATGGACGAGCGGGCCAGGCAGCCAACTCGTTCCCGCCGGTCGTTTTGTAATACAATTGATCCGCACACAGAGTCTTAACTCGCGCGCTGCGCCTCAACGTCGCGTCGAATTCGTACGTCATGAATGTCAGCGCATCGAAGATGTCGGAGATGGCATTTTTCGGACGTCACAGCCAGGCTTCTGCGTTGGCAAAAAGCAAGGTGTTGCGAACCATCGAAGTTACGTTAAGCAAGGCGTATACTGCACTTTTCTCGCTGGGCAAGAGTAGATCACTTTTTTTTTAACTGTGGCCGCTTACATAACAGATCTCAATGAGCACCGCGATAAAAACAAGAACCGAAACGTGCTTGATATTTGAAACCGTCTTTACACAAGAACAGACAAAGAAAAAAGCGCAAAAAATGACGCAAAACGCCAAGCATACGTGCGCCCCGGGAGAGCGATAAACTGCCCGGTCTCACGTTACATTTTTTTCCGCGCAAACCTGCTTCACTAAACTCGCGAACGGTGAGAATATGCGCGTTGGGGATTATTCGAAGCCTCTGTGACCTTTAAAAAAAAAAAGGAGCCGGGGCTGCGGGGGCCTGAAGACCGCGAGGCTTTGAATCACAATAAGAATTACGCCACCAGTGGTTCCGGCCAGCGAGATGTTGAAATCCGAAACGCGTATGAACTGTAATGAGAAGGGAAAAAAACCGAGCAGAAAAGCTAGAGTTTGCAGGTGCCCACAGATCTTCCGGAAGAGAAATTGTGAGGAATATAAGCTGAGCTTGATAAAGCAGAAGAAAGAAATCAAGCTGGTTATTTCGTAAAGAAAGACTTCTGCGCTGCGTAAGCGTCAGCCGGAAACTTGAAACCTGGCAGAAGCAAATCGTGCTGCTTAAGTGAGGGTAAAATATGAAATCTCAACTTTCCTTTTCTTTTATCTATTTATTTATTTATTTATTTTGAAGAGATCATTTTATAAGAGGAGCACCCGATCGCTGGTACCTTCAATAAAGCGCTGTCTCTTTATTGGTTTGCCTTATTTAGAGAAAGCAAGGCGGAGTTAATAGTTCAGGTACCATTTCGCAACAGCGTGACCACTTAGGCAACAATATATATGTTAAGTGTCGCGAATTGCGAATGAACCAAACCTTCGGTGAAGCGACCTTACAGGACGCCGGCACTTTGATTTTATAGCGACTGCAAATGTTGTCAAAGAAGCTTCAGGCACGTATTAAAATGCAAGAAAAGAGTTTGTATTTTTATTATTGTTTTTCCAGCGCGTGTGCGTCTTTCTCTGTGCGCGCGTACTTTATAGAAAAGAATTTCGCAGTAGCAACAGCTATGTGGGTATTGTACGCAGCCATTTTCGCGTGCCCCGAACGCGAAATTACGTGGGGCGTGCACGAGCCCCGCTTAACTAGCTGGTTAGATATAGATCGTCATGTGGTTAGTCGTGAGGCGACATCTGCGTTATCTTGCACGTGGCGAGGAGCTGAAAACACAGGCTGCCATGACTAAACCATAAACGCACTTCAAGGCGAGGCAGAAAATTGATCTGACCGAATCAAGGCGAGTACACAGACTTATCGCAGACTGCAGTCGACTGCTTACTGCCTGTTATTGTCTAACAAAGCCTCGGTACGTTACTCAAAGCATATAAGGAGAACTTCCATTACGCGGCCGAGTTGGCCCTGAGTCAGAGGGCAAGGCTGTGGGCGTCAGCGAGGCGCGTGGCGACGAACTCAATCAAGTGCCTGTGTGTTGCGAGCGTTAGCGACCGTGGACCCTTAGAACAAAAACAGAACAAAGCGAGAAAACCTTGTGTAAATGTGACATAAGGTAGAAGGCTAGACAGCAACATCTAGCTCTGACCGTCTCTTCAGTACGGTAGCATGTTTAACGAACGAGAAGCATAATACTGTTAAAGGACCTTGCCTCACAACAATATGTACAAACGCCCAAAAAAATAATAAAAGAAACTAATCCCCGTGTTAACTGAAAACCGTGCTCTTCACCGAACTATACAGGCATGACTTTTGTAATGGTTTGAGGGCACACTTCAGGGGCACTGCTTTATGTCGTCCTCTGTCTCTCGTTCTATGTGAATGTTAGGTTTCACGCTTCAATGTTCCCAAAAGCTGGTGCAACTGGACGCTCGAGACAAAATTAAACTGGCGATGGTCGTTCGTATCAAGCAATGTAACCATTGTAGTTGGCAAGAGGAAAAACGTTTATTTACGACAACCGCGCACTTATAGCCTCTCGTTTGCGAGAAAACGGCGCTTAACAGACGGAACTATAGCGACGACGTCACTCCGACAATAGGCACCGTGTCATACTTCACATTAAAAGGCTTGTGGATTCGATACGCAGCACATACATCGTTTTCCAGCGATGCGATGCACTTTGCATACAGAGATATTACCTGAAGCTTACGCACGGCAATTCTCATAAGGCTAAAGTATGCTAAAGTTTATCCATGTATTTCGAATTGGCAAACATAGAATAAGAAGTTGCACACATAATAAAAAAGCGTAAAAACATATTTATCTAGACAGCGCTGCTCATTGCCAAGTCACGGTTGTCGCATTGTTGACTTCGGCATCAATAGTCGTGATCTCTCGAAACCCGCAATAAAGTTTATCTAATGCGACGTGACGTTGAATCAACTGGTCGTTACGTAAATGGCGCAAATTGTATACGTAATACTTTCGTTCACTAAAACGTGGCGTACGGTGTTAATACCGCAGCCAGAACATGAACTTTCCTGGTTCGTAAATACTGAAGTACTGCGGCGCACTCGCTCGACTCCCAACGTCAAAATAAGCTCCATCAGGCCCTGGAAAGCTCGATTGGTATTCTAAATGCTGAACAAGGCATCCAAACAAAATGGGCTTTGTAGGTCACATGCTGCAGTTTCGTAACCATTATCAATGATGCCTACCAACTGACAGGCACTGCTGTATTAATGTGCGCTGAGAAAGAGGAAGTGGAATGCCAAGCAAAGACAGGAAAGTTAACCAGAAGAGATCTTCAGCTGGCTACCTTGTACTGAGGAAGAGGAAAATGGGATATGGAAGAACGAAACAAGATAATAATTTCATGGGTTTTACGTGCGAAAACCACGATATGATTCTGAGGCACGCCGGAGTAGAGGGCTCCGGCGCGGTGGTACGATGGTTACGGTGCTCGGCTGCTGAACCAAAAGTCGCAGGTTCGATTCCAGCTGCGGCGGTCGCATTTCGGTGGAGGCGAAGTGCTAGAGGTCCGTGTAGGTGCACGTTAAAGGGACGCTAAAGAGCAAAACGATTTTTCTCGCATTAGTAAAGTAGTCTTCCACGATACCAAAAACACCACGCTTGCTGCGAGAAGACGCTTACTAAGCGAGAAAACGCGCAAAAAGAAAATACAGGTGGCGACGCCACCTTGGAATTCCCGCACCATTTGCCGTGACGTCACATATTTTTGACGGCGCCTGCTTGGGCCTACGTAGTTTCTAATCGGTTAAATCTAAGTACATTGTCCTCTGAGGGGGCCAGAAACTTGACATAACGAGTTTGTGGAAATTTCGTCGAGCCAGTGGCGCCAAAGTACGTTAAATGCTATTTGAATCTTTTAAGTTACAAATTACAATGTTCGGCGCGAAATTTAAAAATGAAACTTTGAACTTGGTTTTCTCCTCTAATATTAAACATATGGGGGTGAAATAAACTACGCAAGAGTTCTCCGAGCACACTTTATCAATCTAAACCAATTCATTGTTTCTCTTTAGTGCCCTTTAAAGCACCCATTGTGGTCGAAGAAGAATCTATAAAAGCGACACAAAGTCATTATGACTATCGTAATCTACGAATGAAATACACACACACACACACACACACACACACACACACACACACACACACACACACACACACACACACACACACACACACACACACACACACACACACACACACACACACACACACACACACGTACACACACAATTCTCACTGCACAGTCAAAATATGTCGTCAAATATTTCGGGAAACGCAGCAAGGACGCTTGTAACGACTCACGATGAAGTCCGTATAAGCCAGTGCCCTGGAATTTCGCTTTTTGTGAGCCGGTGGTTGTGCTTCGGTGAACAACGCATAGTGTACGGCTTGCCTGGCCCGGTATGCCTTCTGCGTCGCACACACGGAAGCACTCAGCGGCTGTTTACACGATGCACGCCATGCGCACAGAGTACGCGCTTGAACACGGTGTGCAACCCGTTTTTGTATTCCGGACGCCGTGACCTCTGAAGTTAACAGAAGGAAGCGCGCCTGTCAGCTGACTGGTCACCATTTCTTCTTTCTCGCGGACGTTGTCCTTGACGTCGCTGCCGACGTGAGCTGGAAGCGTTCCTGTACACAGCTCGCAGCATGCGTATGCTGGAAACATTCCCGACTCACGTACAACACGTGCCGTGGCGACCCTGTCTTTTTAACCGACGGACGCGCAAAACACCGGAGCACCGAGTGAGGTAGAAGAGTGCGAGTCGTAAACGTGTCTCCAGAGGCGTGTGTATCGCTGCGACGCGGGGCAACACGCACGCTACTGAGCGGCTGCGCGAAAACATGGAAGCATCGATTGAGTGTCGGTGTTGCCTATTCGTGCCGACACCTGCACCGCGATATGTCTGACAGGGAGAGGGGCTGATGCTGTGGGCATCGAGTTGCTTCCCAGCACATTGGCCAGAACTTTCAGAGCAAAGCGTATGTGTATTTACGGTGGAAATGTCACGAAGAAAGAGAGGCGGTTAAGCGTGAACACTTCCTCGGCCTCTTCCCCCCGCATGTTGTAACAGGATACGATGTACGATTTCCGATGAAAAATATGGGCCGATTCCGAATCGCATTGCGAACGAAGCGTCTAAGTGACGTGACGTCAGCTGGCGTTTTTATAATAATAATAATAATAATAATAATAATAATAATAATAATAATAATAATAATAATAATAATAATAATAATAATAATAATAATAATAATAATAATAATAATAATGTTTATTTGCCATCTTTGTGAGATGCAGATGGGGGGGGATTGTAGAAAAAAAGCTGTCCCCGGACAGCTTGACTAGCCTGTCGAAACTTGTAGCGCACTATGATAATAATAATAACTGTTGGAATTCCCGAAACCACGATATGATTATCAAGAACGCGGTACTGGAGAGATAAGGAAATTTCCATCACCTGGGGTTCTTTAACGTGCGCCTAAATCCAAGTATACGGACCTCTAGCATTTCGCCTCCGTCGAAATGCAATGCGGCCGCTGCGGCAGGGATTCGATCCCGCGACCTTCGGTTCAGCAGATGACACTATGAAGGGCACGGATAAAGATAGCGAAGACCGGACGATGCGCTTTACTAACCGTATTTCCTAGCAAACCATAGCGGCACTCGTTAGATCTCCCTAATGTTGACTAAATAATGGCTAATGTC